>NC_081193.1:68970013-69000013 GCF_902713425.1 Acipenser ruthenus | reverse complement strand
GAGATGACGTTCAGAGGGTAGAGGAAGAGAAGATGATCTTGGAGGAGATACGAGAAGTCCTCCTGAAGGCAAAGGAAGCCATGCCTGATGGGGACGAAGACCATGAGGACGTAAAAAATGGCAAACAGAAGTACATGGACTTCAAGATAAAGCAGCTGAGACAGTTGGTGCAGTTGGAAGAAGGGCTTAAGCATCAGAAAAACCACCTTGAGAATGACATCTTGAGCGAGCAGAAGTCTCTGGATGATCTTCGCAGGACGCATGAGGAACACCAAAAGCTCCTGAAAGAAAACAAAGAAAAGGGGGCTTTAGATTCTGCAAATGTGGCCCAAGAAAAAGAGAAGATCAAACAAGCTGAACATCATTTGCATTACAAAGAGCGCCAGCTCCATTGTCTCAGTGAAAACCATCTGCTTGTAATATCTGAAGAAAAACAAAGGGCTGCTGAGATTGTGGAAAAGGGGCTCCCTTGTCTGGACAACACCTTGTATCAGATAGAGAAGGAAATTGAAGAGAAGGCCGAGCAGCTTGCGCTGTATTGCGCTAACATTGTCCAAATGCAGCAACTTCAAGAAACTTATGAATTCACTGCCAACGTAGCAAGGCAGGAAGAAAAGGTCCGTAGGAAAGAGAAGGAAATCTTGGAGTCAAGGGAAAAGCAGCACAGAGAAGCTCTGGAGCAAGCTGTAGCAAAACTGGAAAGGAGGCATTCTACCCTGCAACACCAGTCCACCATTGAGCTTAAGATTGAGGAGCAGAAACGTAAACTGGCATCTTTAAATAAGAGTGAGGAGCAAGCAGGGCTGGAGGCCAGTCTGGAAGCTGAGCGGAAAGCATTGGAGCAGGATAGAGAAAGGTGAGCATAAATAGAAGTTAAGAAACATTTAGACCCTTTAAACACTCCCAAAACCCCTTTTCTATATTTGTTATATTTCTTCACTGTTCAGATCTTTTTAAAAGTCCAGGTTTCAGATGAAAACAAAAACACTTAACAATAAACAAATAGCAGTGGATGCTTTTTCATAGTGCTGGAACGAACACGGGATTTTCATGTTCGGATATTCGCTCATAATTTAAATATTTGTTCGGATATTCGTTTGTTTTTCAAAAAGTAATAAAAGCCATTATATTGCTCTGAATGCAGGCAGAGACAGCGTAGCAGCAGGGGTATTGGCCGTGGCCATGGTCCCTGAGAGTGTGACTTTATTTTTCAGCTAGACCTTACAATATGTAACACATTAAAATAGAAAAATATCCCAGGAGTAAAGAGTAAGTTGTGTAGGACTTACTTTACCCCAGTGAATTAACTACAAAACAAAATGATGCCAAATAACAGTTCAAGTTAAACATTGTTTTGTTTATTCCCGAAATAAATAGTATATAAAGTTGACACTGCATTTTAATGATTGATTGATTGATTTAATTATTTATTTATTTATTCATTCTTTGCCATTGCCGTTTCTTCACAGTAAAAAGTGGCCATAGACACATTTTCATGAAGTAATAACACAAGGTTTACTTGTGCCTTTTTGTTGCTGAACAAGCAAACGAAAACTGAAATTTAAACTTTAAACACTTCAAATAAAACAAATGTGGAAATGGTGTTGTAAAATGAAGGTGAAAAAAAACTTCTGCTTCTTGTTTATTACATTCCAAATAACAGAAATTTGCAACAAAAAATATATAATATCAGGGCTAGAAGTTAACTTTATAAGGCAGTAATGAGGATTTGCTACCTGCCTGGAAAGTAGGTAGCAAAATGGTCTTATTCGGTAGCGGTTTATGTAAGAAATAACCCACAACGGTGTGCAGTAAGACATGAGGCAAGACAAGCATTGAATTGAACAGAACAGAACTGGCAGAATGCACAGGTGGTGTTGTCCATCAAATCAACAATACGAAGTTCACTCTTGAAATCAGGACTTAAAGGATGTGTTGCAGTAAGAATACTTCTGTTAAGAAAGATGAACAAAACTAAAAGGCTAAAATATGCACAAGAACACAGAAATTGGACTATGGAACAATGGTCAAAGGTGTTTTGGACTGTTGGTGGATGGACAACGACACCTGTGTCTTCTGCCATTTCTGTTGTCAATTCAAGACTTGTCTTCGTTCTGTTTCTTAAGATATTATCTTTAAGTATTGCTCATCCTTGTTAGACAGCTTTTTGGGTCTTCCAGTCCTGGGTTTGTCAATTACAGAGGATGTTTCTCTGTACTTGTTGATTATGCTTTGGATACTACACCTTGAAAATCAAGTGATGTGAGCTATTCATTCAATGTTTTTCCTTCTTTATGCATGTCAAGGTTGTTATAATAGTAGAAAGCACTAGTGGAGGCTTTGAGTAAATTGTTGATGCTCATAATGCATCAGAGTAAAAAAAAAATGCAACATGTCTAATACTTTTGCACAGCAGTGTATGTGTATGTATATAGATAGACAGATAGATAGATAGACTGAAGTGGAGGTCTGTAGTCGAAAATTATTGATCTGTGGGAAGACTATTGTTAACCAATGGAGCTATAATGCCCGAAGAACTCTGGAGGTAACAATAGTCTTCCCTCAGATCGGTGGTGTAAGGATGTCAGGGCAATAGTTCAATCTATTTTTGCTCCTATGATGAGGTTTTAACCGATCACAGGCTAGAATTTCCAACCACTGATTCATATATATATTCTCTTGTGCACAGCCTTCAACTCGTACCAAAGATTCTCAATTTGATTTTGACTAGTCCATTCCAGGACCTTGATTTTATTCTTCTTTAACCATTCTGAAGTAGATTTTGATGTGTGCTTTGATTCGTTCTTGTGTTGGAACATTCAGTTACACTTTAAACCACGTTTTGTAGTGGAGGGTTTCAGATGATTGGCCAATATCTTTTAGTATGCTATGGAATCCATTTTGCTATGTATTGGAACAAAATATTACCACCTCCATGCTTGACAGTAATTATGGTGTTCTTTTCTTTGTACGCCTCACCAGGCTTTCTCCAAATGTAACGACTGTCAGCGTGACCAAATAGCTCAATTTCTTTTTTGTTTGTTTGTTTCATCAATCTACAAAACCTTTGACCAGAACTCATATCCATCAATCAAATGCCGTTTTTGAAACTTAAAGCGATTGTCTTTGTGGCATTTTCCCAAGAGTGGCTTTTTTCTTGGCCTGCAATCATTGAGGCCTTTACCTTGCAATACTCGACCTATGGTTGAAATAGAAACCCCAGTCCCACTTGCAGCCAATTCACTTTGAATATCTTTGGCAGTCAATCTCGAATTGTTATTAACACTAACACCACCATAACCGCTTTTTGAACAACTTTTGCAATTCAAATTTAAATATCTCTGCGTATGTGAATTTCTCGTACATGTCTGTTCTTAAGTGTTACTAAATATTTGAATTAAATACCTATACGGTGTTTCAGCTGCTGAATCGTAAAAATGAATAATTTATAAGCAGTTGCTTCTTCAACCGCCAGACCCACAATTTATGCGGCATATTGAAATCAATACAATATAACCGACAATTTAGTCTGGACTTTGTAATAAAATCATAAAGTCATTGTGAAAGAACGTATTATATTATATACTAGTGCTGAAACACTAATGAAATACATTCTACACATCATATATTATTATTATTATATAGGAAGCTGTGTGGTCCAGTGGGTAAAGAAAAGGGCTTGTAACAGGTCCCCGGTTCAAATCCCACCTCAGCCACTGACTCATTGTGTGACCCTGAGCAAGTCTCTTAACCTCCTTGTGCTCCGTCTTTCAGGTGAGACGTAATTGTAAGTGACTCTGCAGCTGATGCATAGTTCACACACCCTAGTCTCTGTAAGTCTTCTTGGATAAAGGCGTCTGCTAAATAAACAAATAATAATTATTATTTATTTTATTAGTCACAAAATATACACATTGAATCACAATACAGTGTGATATAGCTACTCTACTTACAGGTGTGAAAAATAAAAAAATGTGCTTTTTCTAAGCTCTCTGCACAAATCAGTGACAATTGGGACTGATGCTATACGAAAGCCAGAGACACTTATATTTTACAATGCAACGAAGTACGTTGTGGATATACTGGATCAAATGGCACGGCTGTATTCTGTCAAAGGTGGTACTCACAGGTGGCCTGTGGCTGTTTTTTATAATGTTTTGGACCTGGATTTTGTTTTGTACAAGGAGTGCACCGGGAACACAATCTCCCGGAGGGACTTCATTTTGCAGTTTTTAATGTATGTGCTCGTTTTGAAAAATATAAGAAAAATTGTCAATGTAAATACAGTGTTTCTGCGCCGAAAATTTTTATGTAAATAAAAATATTAAGATGTATCTGTTTGTTTTTCATTTTCGTATTGAAGCCGTGTTAAAATAGAGCCTCACATTCTGCGGGTGCAACGGTTGTATGTAGTCCGAAATCTCTGTGGTTGTAATGTTAACCTTCCTCACAATTCTTTTACTTGTTCTTGGTGAAAGAACCTTCTTTATTCCAGACCGAGGGAGTGCTGTGACAGTACCATGAGTCTTGTACTTCTTGATAATAGAAACAATAGTTGAACTTGGGATACTCAAGCTCTTTACTTTTTCCCATATTGACTTATTGGTAATGACAGCAATCATCCTATGCCTAACCTTTTTATACTCTCTAAGAATTTTCACCTACAATCCAGCAGAATTAGGTTCTGCATTATCATTAGGCTTGCTACTTTTCGATTTTAATCGGTAAAGCTAGTTAAACATCAAATTCCCCAAAAATATGAGTTCGACTGAAATAAATTGATATAGGACAAACGTCGGTAAAACCACTCGCTATTGTTTTCTTCTTACCAAAAAATTTAGAAATCACCTCTAGTCTGTGTAGTTTTTGTACTTGCTGTCTGTCCCATCTCTGTTTCATTCTGAATGGCTAGGGGGCGCTGTCAGTCAAGTCAGCGGTCCCTTAACCCTTTGCGGTCCTATGTTGGACCAGGTCCGACATTACAATTTTCCCTTTCTGGTCATCAAAAAGGTGTCAAGCACAGGTCGTTGTCCCTTGGAGTGCGTTATAAGTGGAGTACATCTGTATGTGTGTGTATATATACATATAAAAAATTAAGAAGCAAATGGACCCCCATATTGTTTTGCTTATTTTTACATGGAAGTATATTAAACATAGCCAACTTTCTCTCTGCATCCACATTTTTGGTGGATTTTGAAATGACAACAGAAAGCCAGATAAAATGTAAGTCATTTACTTAAAGGGCTTCTTTACACAGCTCTGTATGACTAAGTAGAATAGAAATAGAAATTGTTACTTTTGACACTTAACACTTCAAAAATAAATTGTTGTCAATAACTCAGTTATACTTATTTGTCTTTTTGTTAGGCTGTTTTGGAGTGTTCCATCCTCAGAGACTGAAAGTATTACTGCTGTTGATATACAAGAAATATAGATAAGACCTACAGCTTGATAATCATTAATAAACATAATGAACATGAGAAGACTCCCTGGAGTACATCATGTAGAAACAGATATCAATTTAAGGAAGGGTTGATCAATATATTTTAGAATAATCCACAGCTGCAGTTTTTTGGAGAATTTGACAGTACTGTGTAATCAATCTAAATTACGTCGACCACCAATTTGTTTTCTGGGATGACCCCTAAAGAAATGTGGTTAACCCTTTGCAGTCCATTTATTAAATGTGCGTCAGGCGTTAATTTTAGACGCGCTGTTTAAAAGTATTTTTTTCCACAGTCAAACGGGTTTAAATGGCCCTGCATATCAACAAAGCACTCACTAGGTATCTCCAGCCCCGCCCCACCCTTTCGTTCGCTATAGCTTTCACCTATGTAAGAAATAAATAATAATAAAAATAATAGTCGTACATACCGATCAATCATCTCCTGATCACTCGTTTTATCACCAAACTCCTCAATAATGCGATCCAAGTCATTATTTTATTACTATAACATCTCATAAAAAGCTCTGCAAATGTCTGTGTTTTCTCTGCAGTGATTCACAGGCACCGAGCTTGTTTACTTACGACCGCCCCGTTATCTGACACCAGGCCATGTATGACTATTCATGAGATACGCCTTTTTTTTTTTTACTTGTCTCGGCTCCTGTCGCTCCCACTCGGCAATTGAATGGTTTTCTCGGCTTTTCCCGTAGAAAAAACGACTAGAAACCCGTTTTTTGCATTGCTATAATGATGTCGGACCCAGTCCGATAAAGGACCTGAGAGGAAGAATTACAATGTCGGACCCAGTCCGACAATGGACCGCAAAGGGTTAATGCAATCCATTTGGATTTTGTGGTACTGTGAAATGCTCTAAAAAGTACAGCTGGTGTTTATCCCAGCAGGATATAGGTTGATCAAATCAGCACTATAGACTATTTAAATCCCCATTTCCCATCTATTTGCTCTAGTACAGTACACCACCACAGCTACTGTGTTCTTCTTTTCAAATGCATTTTTAAGCTTTAATTTGTTTAATTATAAGCTGATATGATTTGATTTCTGACATCATTGATATAATTATATTAAGCATCCTTATATACGCATTTCCTCCCACTGAAGTCTCAAACTGTCCATAATGCAGAAAGCAATTCGTTCTCGAAAAGAAATTTAAAGCTAACACACTTTTTTTCTTATTTTGTTTTTGATAAGGTAGTCCATAATTGCTCTGAGATGGTACATATTCATATCAGAGGACTTTCCAATTTTGAAAGAAGGAAAACATTTTGGCATTAATCCAGAGATCAGAGAATTTTATTTTATTTTATTATTTTTTTGCAACACCAGGCTGGTTATTATCTGATTGCAGGCTGCTCAAGAGCTTGATGGCTTTTTTTTTAATTGTTCAAAGACAAACTCTTTCAATTAAGAAAAGAGAAATGTAATGACTACAAAAAAAAAATGCTGTCTAGGTTTCTCTTATTAGACCAGAAGGCTTTAACTGAGAGAAAAAAATGATAGACTGATATCATTGCTTTGAACCAATCTTTCCTTTTCCCTCATTTTTGCAAATTCAAAAGAAAAAAAAAGCCTTTGACAGTTGCACAATGCACAGCAGGGACTTGACAGCCAAAAACAATGATCAGATCAAATAACATACTTATTCTTCAACTTTAAAAGTTCTCTTTTTGTCAGACACTTTGTCAAACTGGTCAGAAGCCCCGTTTGACCTGTCTGCCAATCATGGTGGTTACACAAAGAGGTTGAGCGTGGGTGTGTTGCTCAGACCTCTTTCATTGGTTGGTGGGCGGGTCTTGGGGGAACGGTTAATAATTACGCTCTCCTCTTCTTTGGGTTGACCCTGACAAGATACAATCTGGCAGAGCTCTGGCCGGAGAAGTTGAATAGAACAGAGACGAGAGTATACAGCAGGAGTACAAATATAGTGCCTGGGCTCGGGACAGTAACAGGCGGAATTGGAAGGCAGCCACTGAATTTGCTTTCGTTACGTACCCGTACTAGGACGTTGTGTAATTTAGGTCAGAAGGGATCTGGGCAACCCCATAGTCCGTAGTGAGGAACAGGGGAGTGTCTTTCACAAATCACACCTCGCAGAGTGGCAGAGGTAGTGAGACCCTGCATAAAGCAGCATTTGTTTTGTAGTTTTGTTTACAGTGTTTTGTTTCCCTTTTTTTCATCATTTTGGTGTTTTCACTTTTCTGTTTATTCATTTGGCACTCGCAGGTGCTGAAAAGAACCGTGACCAGTAACCAAAGCATACAGACCCAAAATACCATTGTTGGTAAAAATAAATTAAACTGTGCGCCTGTGGGGCGTCTCAAATACCATCTGTCTCCGTGTGCATCAGTGACACTCCCACACTCCCCCTATCACAGTCCTTTACAAGCTTGTTATAAGACAAGGAGCAATAAACATAAGAACATAAGAGAATTCACAAACAGTTCCTAGAATATCAAAACTTTGTCAAGTTGGGTCTTAAAGATCCCAATGATTCAGCATCAACAACATGGCAAGGTAACCAATTACATTCTCTCAGCACTTTATCTCTCATCTGTCCTAAGTCTGTCTCCATTAATTTCCAACCATGTCCCCTGGCCCTGATTTCTGTCATACACTTAAAGTATTGCAGTAACTTTTTCAAATCCTTTTTACAATCCTTTTTACAATCCTTAAATCAAGTCCCACCCTACCCTGATTTGTTCAAAGCTGAATAGATTGAGTTCCTTTTTATGAATAATTAATTTCAAGTCCTGGTATTATTTTGGTTGCACTTTGGTGAACTCCAAGGCCATTAAGAACTTTATGAAATTTCTAGTTCTGGACTCGTTGACCTCATTTTATAATGTCTCAGTCATTTCTTGTCTGGTTTCTTCAACTAAGGTTATTTTTTGTTTCTTCTTTCCTTCATACTAGGCTAGAACGTGAAATTCAACAATTGAAACAAAAAATCTGTGAAAGCGATGCTCTGAAGAGCCACCACACAGCAAATGATGAAAAACCAAGTCATACCAGCTCACCAGTTAGCCCCAAAACATCCCCAGCTGGTCTGTTTACAGCAATGGATGACAGGTATATTTGCATGTCTGAATTCAACTTTGATTTCTATTTCCAATGCCTGATGACTTCTGATATAGATATAGGGTAACACTCTATACAATTCAATGCTTATTTCTAGGGCTGTATTTTTTACATTAGAAAATTGCCTTTTTAACGGTCTACAACTAGGTATTTCAAGATATTTCACGATTAAACATAATGTTTATTAAAGCAGGAAAAAATAGTGTTGTCACATTCAAAATTGATAATTTCCTCAACACACAAATGTCCTAAATATTTAAATGCTAACCTGAAAAACAGTAAGTGCTAAATTGTAGAATATCTCTTTTTTTTCCCTCCCACCCTTTTAAAGACCATCATTGAATTATCAAACAAAATAAAAAACATAAATAACAACAAACGTGAAATTCCCCCTTCTGCACTGGACAGAGCGATCATTAGCAGAAATATTTCTGATCTTTGATGCAGCTGGTTTCTTTTTCGTTGAAGATGTTTTAAAGAAATTGTGGAGCTCGATACAGGTTCCCTATGAAGTATGAAATGTAACCATTACTGTATGAGTGTTTACCTGCTAAAACTGGAATAGGATGCTGGAGACACCTGCCCAAGGCTTCTAAGAAATGAAAGAGAAAAATACCCCTAGAGTCTGCGAGAGCAGGGGTGGAAGATGACTTAAGGTTTGACAACACGGTTAACAACTTAGGAAAGGAAACAGATATGAGAACAGAGAGTTTGCAAAGGACTAGCTCAGGATCTGCAGTTAGCAAAGACATGTAGCTCCAGGTTTGTGTCTGGCTGGAGCAAGGTGACAATGATTTGGGGTTTGAAGATTCATCAAGGGAGAAGAGAATTAAATGCTTGATGGAGAAGGGACAAGGGCGTCGCATTGATCAGTACTTTTTACGAAGTCAGTCAAGTCAGTCGAATGAAATCCAGCGACAGGAACCAAACCACAGTTTGCAGGACATCAGCACCCCTGTCATAGATGAGAGGAGGATTTGCATAAACACAACTATTTATGAACCTAATGATCCTTCTGAACCCGGTCAGATGAACCAGTGTAAGAGAGAAAAGAACCTCAACGGGCACAAGCCTGGAGTTAAGTGGCCTAGAGCTTTGGAGAAAACAGCATGCGACACAGTAAATATGGATCTCTTTTTTGCATTGGAAAGGTTAGGTGGAACAGTCGAAAAGAAGCTGGATAAATTTGGGGATACCATCTATGCATATGGAAGCGAGAGGTTTGGAGTTGAAAAAGAGGAGAAAGGAGAAAGTACAAACTATTACTGTAAAGTCTCGTCGGCAGCAGGAGATTGAACGCTTAGTTAGTTGTGTATAAGGTTTCCTCGATAACAGTGGAGAAGCTGGAAGTGTTAATCAGTTCATACTTTAGGAAATGGTTAGGAGTTCCATGCTGCCTCAGCAGAGTGGGACTGTATAGTAAAAGGATACTGCAGCTGCCATTCTCCGAGGAGTTTAACCCTTTGCGGTCCATTTATCCAGCGCCTGTCAGGCGCGTCAGGAACAATTTTTCACACGCGCAGTTTATTTTACACACGCTGTTTAAAAGTAATTTTATTCAAAGTAAAACAGGTTTAAAAGGCACTGCATATCAACAGGAAACTCAGTACTGCGTCCCCACCCCACCCCACCCCACCCCACCCCACCCCACCCCACCTCTTGTTTGCTATATTTATCACATACCTCTTCATAGTCGTGCATACTGATAAATCACCTCCTGATTACTTATTTATTTAGCAGATGCCTTTATCCAAGGCGACTTACAGAGACTAGGGTGTGTGAACTATGCATCAGCTGCAGAGTCACTTACAACTATGTCTCACCCGAAAGACGGAGCACAAGGAGGTTAAGTGACTTGCTCAGGGTCACACAATGAGTCAGTAGCTGAGGTGGGATTTGAACCGGGGACCTCCTGGTTACAAGCCCTTTTCTTTAACCACTGGACCACACAGCCTCCCGCTTGTTTTACGAACCAAGTCTGTGATATTCATTTGAGCGCTGGATGTGGAAGCAGCTATCTTGGTTGTTTATGTCCGTGTTATGTCTGTGGTGCAGGAACTGTGTGTTGCTCAGGTCCGCCCCCTTTTTTTCAGCTTCTCTTGGCTCCTGTGGGTCTCACTCGGCCATTGAAAAGTGTTCTCTGATTTTTCCAAAGAAAAAAATGACTAGAGACCTGTGCTTGACGTCTCTTTGATGATGTTGGCCCAGACATCGGACCGGAATGGGAAAATTGTAATGTCGGACCTGGTCCGACATAGGACCGCAAAGGGTTAAGTGCACCAAGGTTCCATTGGAAATTACATGGGTAGAGTCACACAACGAATGTGTGAGGGAGGCATCGCCTGTGTTGAAAACTGTAAGAAAGTGGGCAGCAAAGGAAGTTGTGGAAGATACAAAGGTTGCCCTTCGTATCAGTGATATCATGGGGCAAGTACAGCATGCAAGAGGAGGCCTTGGTCTTAGTTCAGGTCCTCCTACATGGCACAAAGCTGTCTCGGCATTTCATGTCAACCAGTCTGTGGAATTGGAGGCTTTCCATCCATCTCCTTTCCAGTGTGACAGAGCTGCCGCTCCATACACTCTGCCCTGTGCGGGCACTAGCGTATTATGTTGACAGGACAAAAAGTTGGAGGCAGTCCAAAGAGTTTTTTGTCTGTTATGGGGTGAAGTCCCATGGTCAAGCCCTGTCTAAACACAGGCTGTCCAAATGGATAACAGACACAGTCAGGACTGCCTATGAGCGAGCCAACTTGCCCCCGCAGGAAAATCTAGCTGCCCATTCCACCAGGGGCATGGTAACGTTGTGAGCTTTATTCTAGGGTGCATCTGTCACAGATATTTGCAATGCAGCGGTGTGGGCTGCTCCCCATACTTTTACGAGGTTCTACAAACTGAATATCATGGATTCACAAACCCCTATCTTTGGAACTAAAGTATTAAGGGTGGCTTCAGGGTTGACCCTTACAACATAGACATAGAGGTGAGTTTCTCCCTCCATTTCTTAGCCCTAGCTACATGTTACTGGGGTTCCGTATGGATTGATGGATAAGGGCATCTGCTAATAAATAAATAATAATAGTATGGTAACACACAAGGCAGCCTTTCGGCTTAGCCTTGTAGCATTCCACGCGTTCTGCAATATTGCCCTTGCGACAGCTCTGGCACACTCACCCATAGGGTAATGGTTACATTTCGTACTTGATAGGGAACGTTAGGTTTTTATCATAACCCTGGTTACCTGAAGTAGACGTAGCCACTAACCTTCAAGGTTGCTGCGTCCATGATTGTTGCAGGTTTGAAGGAAAAATTATGCTGTGATCTATTCGGGCAGTTCTTATGTACCCTCAGAGGCGGGCATGACTGCGTCCCAGGCAGTGTGCGCAGCTTTGATATACTTCTCTTCAGGTTCAGGATCTTTAGCAGGTAAACACCCATACGGTAATGGTTACATTTCTATTTCAGGGAACCAGGGTTATGATAATAACCTAACATGTCAAATCATTTCCCAGAAGCAAACTAAACCGGCTGCCAGTTTCCTAACACCATGTGTTGTATTTATTTTTAAGTGGGGGATAAAAAGGTGCATATTTACACTAGTCTAACAGAAATGGAAATTTTCACTAGGAAGTACATATTACATGGCAATGGGTAAATTACATGGAAATCGTGAAATCTGTGACAGCTGTGAAAAATATACAGCCTTACTTATTTCCACCCTTGACTTGTTTTCAACTATATTTAATTGTACTTTCTTGTATGTGTATGTTTGTATGTGGTTCACTGTTATTGTGTAAAAATGTGCTTTCTTTTGTCCATATACAGTCACAATTTATGTTTACCCTTACCCTGCTTATATGAGACATAACACATTTTGAAGACTTTAATCAGGCTATTTCCTAATACATGTTATAATTTCAAAAAGGGTAAAGTGTCTTTAATTTCACCGGTAGGTAAATTACATTAATCTTTCTAACATTATACATAATTTGTTAGTTAAGTAAAATAACTAGATTAGCACGCCTTACCACGCTGCTGTTTTTTTCACAAAACCAAGCAGCACATAGTACATTATATGCTTTGATGGGCCTTGTATAACATTTCCTGTGTAATGTCAGTAAGATTAAGTGGTTGCAATAAGAAAAATGAAAAAAGTTATTATAATTCAGACCTTAATCAGACTAATTGACTTGTATTGTTTGTAATAAACCTAGGATCAGTGCTTATATAGAGGAAGAAGTACAAAGAAGACTACAGAAGCTCAACGTGACGAATGGTGAAAATAGCACGGAGCTCTCCCTTTCAACAGAAAGTATAGAGGTATGTTATATGATTTAAATCAGCTTTATTATTTAGGATCTGAATCACTATCTAGAGAATCGCGTTTCCAATTGTAATTAAGGACATTCTATAGCACAGGTTTTTTAGTGTATCCCAGTCTTGGGATGTAAGATGCCGCCTGTCCGTCTATACATTCATACATATGTCACTCTTGAATTTTTCCAGATATCAAGATAACCACTTATACAGTGGTGTTAAAACATGTTCACAATATTATTTTCCTTTCTGTAAGTACATCTGTTAAACTTTTTTACTTGTATGGTGTATGTAATTGGGGTGATTTATTATTTTTTTATTATTATAATAACTCTAATTCTGCATTGACAGCCTTAACAAGGGATGTACTGTATGTTACTAACATTGCTACTTGCATTGCATTGACAAAGTCCTGCATAAAAGATTAATTCTCAAACTGAACGCAGTAGGGATTCAAGGAAATGCATGCACATGGATTAGGGAGTGGTTAACATGTAGAAAACAGAAAGTACTGATTAGAGGAGACACCTCAAAATGGAGCGAGGTAACTAGTGGAGAACCACAGGGATCAGTATTAGGTCCTCTGCTATTCCTAATCTACATTAATGACTTAGATTCTGGTACAGTAAGCAAACTTATTAAATTTGCAGACGACACAAAAATTGGATGAGTGGCAAACACCGTTGCATCAGCAAAGGTCATTCGAAATGATCTAGACAGCATTCAGAACTGGGCAGACACATGGCAGATGACATTTAATAGAGAAAACTGTGAGGTATTGCACGCATGCAATAAAATTTTTTATTATAAATATCATATGGGAGATACTGTAATTGAAGAAGGAATCTATGAGAAATACCTAGGAGTTTATGTTGACTCAGAAATGTCTTCATCTAGACAATGTGGGGAAGCTATAAAAAATGCCAACAAGATGCTCAGATATATAGTGAAAAGTGTTGCATTTAAATCAAGGGAAGTAATGTTAAAACTTTACAATGCATTAGTAAGACCTCATCTAGAATATTGTGTTCAGTTCTGGTCACCTCGCTACAAAAAGGATATTGCTGCTCTAGAAAGAGTGCAAAGAAGAGTGACCAGAATTATTCCGGGTTTAAAAGGCATGTCATATGCAGACAGGCTTAAAGAATTGAATCTATTCAGTCTTGAACAAAGAAGACTACGCGGGGATCTGATTCAAGCATTCAAAATTCTGAAAGGTATTGACAATGTCGACCCAGGGGACTTTTTCGACCTGAAAAAAGAAACAAGGACCAGGGGTCTGAAATGGAGATTAGATAAAGGGGCATTCAGAAGAGAAAACAGGAGGCACTTTTTTACACAGAGAATTGTGAGGGTCTGGAACCAATTAATTAAATTATATTCAGATGGTTATTGCTTATACTCTCCCCGTCGTTCTGCGCACTGTCAGCCGTGGTTAAAGATACAAATAATGTACCCGATCCGAAGCAAGTGTAAAACTTGCCTGAATATTAAAGTAGAAAATATAAATATTTTAAAACTATCAAGAAATGACTTGTTGCACTAGCAGCAGTTGCATTATTGTTTTGACCTGTGACTCAATGGACCATATTTAGAAGCAAGCACAAAGGCAAAGACACCATTTCTTAGAGCAATAATACAATTTTTTGGTATAAAACAAGAAACAACTCTTGAAGTTTATACTTTTGAAATTTGTTTTATTAAGCTAAAAAAATGAAAAATGTCTTTGCATTTGCTTCAGGGTGCAGTCTTTTTTTATATAGTAAAACAGTGCTTTTGACATGGCAAATATTTTGAACTGCCTTACTTGGGGAATTATTACTTTTTAAAGAAAGTACTTGCTTTTCTTTGTGTAACTTCACAACAGCAAGGTTTGCTTGGTTTCTTGGAGCTTCTTAATTATAAAAATAAAATAAAATAAGTAAACATTTACTTTTCTACACTCAGCAGTTAGTCCTTCAGTTTGCCCCCCTACTGTTTAACAAAGTTAGGCACCTATGACTGAGACACAAAATTATTTGACCATTGCTTCTGACATTGATTAAAACACTCAATTGTTGTACTGCTTTTAGAGTGAAACAGTCACCTATAGATACCAAAACTGACTTGTGTTACTGAATAAGAAAGATCACTGGTCCAGAGCTTATCTACAGTGGCTCTCAAAAGTATTCACCCCCTTGGACTTTTCCACATTTTATTGTGTTACAACATGGAATCAAAATTGAGTTTTTGCCACTGATCAACACAAAAAAATGTCCATAATGTCAAAGTGAAAAATAAAATCTACAAATTGTTGTAAATTAATTACAAATATAAAACAGAAAATAATTGATTGCATAAGTATTCACCACCTTTGATATGACACACCTAAATAAGCTCTGGTGCAACCAATTGTCTTTAGAAGTCACATAATTAGTTGAATGGAGTCCACCTGTGTGCAATTAAGGTGTTTCACATGATTTCAGGTTAAATACACCTGTCTGGGAGGTCCCACAGTTGGTTAGTACATTTATACTTATACAATCAATTATTTTCTGTTTTGTATTTGTAATTAATTTAGAACAATTTGTAGATTTTATTTTTCACTTTGACATTATGGACTTTTTTTGTGTTGATCAGTGGCAAAAACTCCTAATTAAATCCATTTTGATTCCATGTTGTAACAATAAAATGTGGAAAAGTCCAAGAGGGGTGAATACTTTTGAGAGCCACTGTATAAAAGTGAATCATTTAGATTTTTGTTATTATACAGTTAAATAAACTGTTAATGCAAAAAATGTATTTACTTACGGCTGGTTATTAGTTATCAACGTAGAAAATGATGTCCGGCATTTTGTTTTGTTGTGTGTGGAGGGGAGGACGCTCAGGGTGATGATGTAATTGGGACAGAATCTATTACTTCGACTAAATAATGTTAATAGAAAATGTGTGTCGTACAGCTGTACGAACAAACGGACAGCCCCACCTATCCCCAGATCTGATATATTCAATAACTTATGATAAAAAATATCAATAGTATGTTTAATGTCAACCACTCCTTGACAGAGATGGATAATGTTAAGGAGTAACAATAAAAAGACACAATATACAAAGCCTTCTTTTGATGAACCCCTCTTATAATTATGTGAAAGCTTGAATCCAGCTTATCCTTCATGATCAGACCAGTATAAAAAATGTATTTTAAAAAAAAACAAAAAAAGGGCTCCCGAGTGGCGAATCCAGTAAAAGCACTGGTTAGAGTGCAGGATGCGCTGTATAGCCTGGACGTCGCGAGTTCGAGTCCAGGCTATTCCACAGCCGACCGTGGATGGAAGCTCCCAGGGGGCTGCGCTCAATTGGCCAAGCATTGTCCGGGGGGAGGGAGGGTTAGGTTGACGGCACACCCTTCGGAGGATAGCGTGTGTTCATCTTCGCCCCTCCCGAGTCAGCGCAGGGGTGGTAGCGGTGAGCTGAGCCTAAAAAATAATTGGGCATTTCAAATTGGGGAGAAAATAATAAAAACTAATTGGCAACGACTAAATTATTAGGAAAAAAAAAAAAAAAAGCAAACTAACACTTAAAACATTTCCTAAATACAGAGCTTTACATGTGCATCTACCTCGGGATAGAAATAATACCTCTGGATAATATTATTTTTTCCCTTACCTCCTAGTATAAGAAATGTTAGTTAAGTGAATTGCAGATTCAGCTTTTAGTTTATAAGCGTTGATGGAAAGATAAGACCCTGTCAGAAAAAAATGGATTTAATTTCCTTGGAACATACTTGGGAATGAGTTTGTGCAAAACAGCCATTGTTCATGTTGTTCCCTTGTCCTTTTTAACAAGCTGCATGAGTTCTGCCCTAAGGCAGAATTCTTGAGACAGCATTTTATTAGGCAGACAATCATACCTATTAAGCTCCAGAAATCACAGTGATAGAAGTTGTTAACTGATTTGCAAGCCACTTTTGATCATAGCCATCATTTACAGTCACCATTTAGAAGAAGAAAAAAAGATGTATAAAAAACAAAGGTTAAATCTGTTGAATATTTCTTCTTCTGTTTCAGGAAGATGACAAGTCATGTAATGGTAGTGAACCACGTAAATTGAAATATGAGGTAAGTTTTTTTTTTTGTTTTTTTTTTCTTTTAAATGAAAAAACAAATGGCTGTTAATTACAGACAAAAATCATATATATATATATATATCAAATCAAATGCAATGTAATCCTATATTGATATGAATCCTTATTGGTTTGGTGTGGTGGTCTTTGCGTTTCTTCTAATTGCAAAGCAGTATCCCATTTTTCTAAGCCTAGCAGCTGCACAGAAATAAATGATTCTGTCAATGACACAGTGGTGTAAACTTGTTTTGCTTTAGTGCACATAACCTCTGCACTTGGGGGCTAATTTTCACCTCTTAGTTGCACCGACTAGACATCATCTTCATTGAGTGTGATGAGAATGAAAGTCAGGACTTGAAATATACATAGGGCTTGAATTTTTCGGGTTTTATTTTGTGTTGAGTTGGGGTGCTTTTTCCGTTTTTTATTATTATTTGGCAAAATCGCTTATTTTTGGTTATTAAAAATAAACAACACTCAAATGCATGAATTTTCAGTTTCTATAATAAATTGCATGTATGTTTTATCAACACATATACAAACATTAACTTACTGTGTTTAAGTGAGGATGTCCACATCTATCACACTGTAATGTTGGGGTCTGGATGTGGTGAAGAAATAACTATAAATAATTCATTACACCGTGTAACAATTATTATTATTTTTTTGTTCCTGGGTAGTAAGTGTTATTTCCTAATTGCTTATGCCTCAAAAGTATAGAAAATGGCTATTATTCCCCACAAACTTTGCTTTTGTGACCAGGACAGTGATATTTTGAAATTTACCTATTTTCCAGAACATTCCAGATAGATTCAGTGCTGGGTGAAATAAATGTATTTTTGTAGGATGGTACAGAGGGGAAAAGAGAGCCATGAAGTTTGCTATCCCAAGAATTTGGCGGGAACCCACTGACCACTCAAGCAACTGCTACTTCTGCATGGTGGACCCTTCCAAACGTCGGACTGGCAAGAATGCACCTGCTATCACGTATCCGGACCTTCCTTCATCCATCGCCCCGGTGCCACACTGCCATGAGCTCCCCGTACCCACTCCTCCGGAGAGAGAGCAGCCGTCTTTAGAAGAGAGCAGCAAGTCAGAGAGCGAGGAAGACATTGTAGATCCAGATGACAATTTCAGAGGTGGAGCTGAGGAGAGAAACCCATATTACCCCAACCAAAAAGACCTCAACGACTTGATTAGAGATCTTGGTCTCACCAAGTCCAATGCCGAGCTTTTGACGTCTAGGCTCAAGCAGTGGAACTTGTTGGATGAAAGTGTGCAAGTCGCAGATCAGAGGAAGCGTCACCAACCTTTTTCCAGCTTCTTCACCCGTCAAGATGGGCTCTGCTTCTGCCACAATGTGACCAGTCTGTTCAAGGCAATCGGAATCGCCTGTAACCAGAATGAGTGGCGCCTCTTCATTGACAGCTCATCCAGGAGCCTCAAAGCCGTGCTGCTCCATAATGGTAACAAGTACCCGTCTCTTCCCCTGGCTCACTCGGTGCACCTCAAAGAGGATTACAACAGCATCAAGACCTTGCTGGACGCCTTGAAGTATGATGAGTACGGCTGGGAGGTCATAGGAGACTTCAAAATGGTTGCATTCCTGATGGGTCTCCAAGGTGGTTTTACCAAGTTTCCCTGCTATCTTTGCCTTTGGGACAGCAGGGACACCAAGGCGCACTACCACAGGCGGGACTGGCCACAGCGGACCGAGTTCTCTGTGGGAAGGAACAATGTCAAGTGGGAGCCACTGGTGGACCCCCGGAAGGTGCTGATGCCACCACTGCACATCAAATTGGGCCTTATGAAACAATTTGTCAGAGCTCTAGATAAGGAGTCGGCAGCCTTCAAGTACCTTCAAGACTTCTTCCCTAAGCTGTCTGAGGCAAAGGTCTAAGCCGTTGTCTTCGTCGGACCACAGATAAAGAAGATCCTGGAGTGCAATGAATTCCCCAAGAAGCTCACTAGTAAGGAGAAAGCGGCTTGGAACAGCTTTGTCGCAGTGGTTCGGGGCTTCCTGGGCAATCACAAGGCCGAAAACTATGTGGAGCTGGTTGAGACTCTGGTGAAGAACTACGGCACAATGGGCTGTAGGATGTCCCTCAAAGTCCATATCCTTGATGCTCATCTTGATATATTCAAGGAGAACATGGGAGCGTACTCGGAGGAGCAAGGCGAGCGCTTCCACCAGGATATACTGGACTTTAAACGCCGCTACCAAGGACAGTATAACAAGAACATGATGGGAGACTACATTTGGGGGCTGATTCGTGAAAGTGATTTACAGTATAATCGTAAATCTCGAAAAACTACTCACTTCTAAATCTTTTGTAGTCATTTTTGTATTACTTTAGTATAAATACATGTTAATTTGGATTCATATGTTGTTTTTTTCTGACTTTATGTGAACGAAAAGACACAAATTCGCCCGTTTTCTCATTGGAAATAGGTACATTTCAAAATATCACTGTCCTGGTCACAAAAGCAAAGTTTGTGGGGAATAATAGCCATTTTCTATACTTTTGAGGCATAAGCAATTAGGAAATAACACTTACTACCCAGGGTTGATTTTATCATTCTCAAATCTCAGAAGTCTCGACTGAGCAAGAGCTGGAGAGACATCATTAATTTTGTAAATATAAATGTTAACCTAACTTTTAAAATAATTACTAGTCCTCAATGTATTGGTCCTAAACAATAACAAAAATAATCTTAACACTATAGAGTTTTTTTTGTAAATATAAATGTTAACCTAACTTTTAAAATAATTACTAGTCCTGAATGTATTGGTCCTAAACAATAACAATGTATTGGTCCTAAACAATAACAAAAATAATCTTAACACTATAGAGTTTTTTTTGTTTTTTTCCAACAATAACAAAAATAATCTTAACACTATAGAGTTTTTTTTGTTTTTTTTCCAACTCACCCCAGTCACAAGTCACTCCAACGAATGTATTCTATTATAGGTATGTCCACAAAAATTTCCGATTGGTCAGTAGCAATGTCTTTGCACACTGCCCGCCTTCTGAAAGACGTTTTCTTTATGTAGAAACAGTCGTGAATGATTGACATTATTAAAAAATATATTGATGAAACCCAAGTTTATGGGTTTTAAAAAAATAAAAAAATAAAATTCTAAATAGGTCTTCGGGGGTGTTTTTTTTTTTCCGGTTATTGTCGGTTAAAACCAAAAACTTCAAGCCCTAAATATACATTAGCTAAGGCATGGGTTTGACCTGGTAACACTGTGTTAGCTTTGGATAAACCTGGTTATTTTCCTGTTACTGCCAGAAGGTGTTGCTGTAAGACATACAATTGATACAAATAGCATTTTATTTTGTTTAATAATCTGTCAGATCTGCAGTACTAAAGGTTCAATGTGGGTAAGTTTAAAATGTATTTAATTTGTCCTTAAGGCATATGAAAAACATCTATACAAAAGCAATTACAATTATAGCGTAAAGAAGAAACAAACAATGGACTACATTTTTTAAAGCTGGGTTGGAAAAATACCAAGAAAAATGGATACTGTAGCAGTTTCTTCATCGGATATGAAAATCAGTAACTTTACTTTTCTCTCTTCAAATTATTTTCTTCTAATGAAACTTGTTTTTTTATGTGTTTCTGATAATTTAAACGAGAATACATGAAACATTTTAAAACAATAAGCTAATGAAGATATTTAACAGGCTGACATATATTGTTCTTAAGCCAAAGACACCCCTCTTTTTACACAGACAAATGAGAGTCCCAAACCATGGCCTAACTTCCCACCTGTCCCTGAGGAGGAAGCTGCTTTTCTCAGTGTGTCTCCAAAAAGTAACAGATTTGAAGAATACCTTAATGAAGAACACTGGCCAGTGCATTGGGGGTATGATTATGTTACTGAAAAGGACCAGAGTGCTAGAAAGAAGACATTTGGGACGAATCAGACTATTAAAGAATGGAATCGGTCACCTCATAAATCAATGTGTTATGAAATTCCAGTGGAATTATCTAAAGAGCTGAAGCAACATCAGAATGAAAATTATTTGAGAGAGATTCAGCAAAAGCCCACACCAGTCTCAGTAGAAAGGCATGGTAATGAGAGCAAATTGTGTCACAAGAAAAAAAGACAAACGAGCAACCGCAGTGATCTCTTGGTTGATAGGGTGCACAGTTGCTTAGAGGATGAACCTGGAGGGACCTTGTTACACAATTTGACCAACCCACATTTTGGTAATCTGGAGACTGGGCTAGGAAACATCGACAGACTTGGTCTCACTGAGACCAATATAAGTTTTGAAATCCCAGCACAAGAGCACAACCCATCACAGGGAATCCCAATGGAGGGTCGATTTTGTCATTCTCAAATCTCGGACATCTCGACTGAGCAAGAGCTAGAGAGACATAAGAGGAGCTCATCAGAGACAGAAAGTGCATCTTCACATCTTGGAGCTGAGCAAAACTATGGCCTTGGGTATTTTGCTAGCAAGCTGTCTTGCATTTATAAAGATGCTAGTCGTCATCTGCAAAACACTCAGAAGATCATTAGACAGGTTAGAGAAGGAAAGTGTGAATACAGAAGCAGCTGGTATGATCAGATGTATTCAGTTATAAAAGAATTGCCGTTTGTGCAGAGAATACAGCTTGAAGTGACTTTAAAATCAGATATCAAACAAACAAAAGCGTGCTTCTCAGACTCAACCGCAATACATATTTACAAGATCAATGAGCCCGATAATATAATACCATCAGACAACATCACTGGGTATTTGTCCCAAAGTCCTTTGTGGCACACAGAATTGCTTGGATCACCAGCAACTTCTGTTATTGCGTATAAAAGTGAATGTTTTGAGAATCTTCAAGCGCTATGCCAGAGGCTAGTACAATTTCCAGGGGATCTCCTTAAGCTTCAAACACTCCCTTTGCAAAAGTTCTTTGAGTGTCTGAGTTCTATTTTACCTTATGGTGCTGAGACTAAGAATCTGCTGCAAGGAGTTTATTGGCTTGAGGTGGCCAGTTGTAAACATCCTGTGCCACAACCTGCTTGTGTCCTTTTGTTTGACTCGGTTCTGTATGCAGTAATATCTAACAGTAATCAACATAATGCTAGATGCATGTTAGCAATATTCCATGAGCTTCCTCTTGAATCCATTAAGGAAGTTCAAATTGGTTTTTCTGGGCAGAATGTTAGACTTCTTGGGTCTACTGAAGATAGTGTATTGACCGTCTTTACTTACAACAAACACCTTACTCAAGAATTATGTCATGATTTGTTAAGGGTTTTGACTTGTAGCAGTGATGACACAATCTACATGAACCATCTTCTTCTCAAGGGGGATCTGATGCAGCTCGCACTTGACTGGAAGTCTGAAATCACAGACTTCAACTTAGCCAGTGGAGTGCTGGTTTGCTGCAAATTCAAGAAAATCCTTGCAGACCTAGTTTACATGCTCCATGGAAATATGGAGAAAAACAAACCATCTCTGGGTGATGTTAACCTACTTCTGTACACTACTGTAGTGGCAGAAATTGTTTCCCACTCCTGTTGCACATCTTTCAAATCGCTTGTTCTCACTGACACACACATTGGGCTTCTGCAGGAAGACAGCGTTTTTTATCCTATTCCAAGTGCAATATTTATTCTGCCAAAGAGAGCACAGTTTGATGTCATTCATCTGTTTTCCCGTGCTGATCTCAGGTGTGTGTTTGTTGCAGACAAGGATCATTTAACAAGGCTTGAACTTGTTTTTGCCAAGCGAGATAGGAGCTACTCTGAGTCAGAGCAAAGTCTCTGCAAACAGCTTCAGGACCAAAATAGAAACCACATGATAATCTGTGCTCCCAGTGATAATTTAAACTTGCAAACAGAAGTCTGGAAATTAACTTTTGGCACTACAGAAGAGGCAGCTTTTCTGATTAATAATTTGTCAAGTGTTTAAGTATTCAGTGCAATAATACAAAAGACAAAAAAGTAGAACTTTCAAAGCAGGAATCATGTGCCATGAAATATTATTATTCTGCCATTTTTATTTTCAATATTAAAGATTAAAGACTATTTGTGACAAGTGCATACTTTGTTGGTTTCACATGATTGTTTTAATAATACATATTTTTATGCATCTTGTGTGTATGTGTGTGTGTGTGTGTATGTATATATATATAATGTGTGTGTGTTTTAAAATCTGATAGTAGACAGAGCAGGGCAGTTCAGCAAACTGTAATGTCAAACATATCTGCTGCAGGGTATTAAAATACATTTGATGTGTAACATTAGGACACTATAGGATGCAGGCACTCGGCATGCCACCAACCGAATTATGATGCGTTAGTGGTGTCGTGCCATAAATACTTATGATACTGAAGTCTTACTGAGCTGCTCTACCTTTTAGTCACTCTGTGCAGGGGTGATAGCAACTCTGCAGCTTCACACAATTAAGTTTTTTGTATTCAGCCAAAATGGCCACCATACTGTAAACCCCATTTTATTTGCATGTCATCAGTTATAACCAATTTCACTAAAGTCAATGTAGTCACTGACTTCAGTGCAATACAAACATTTTACTGTTTCCTTAAGAAAAATAGGGCATTTCATTTTGGGTTTCTTGAAATATGGAAATACATGGCTTTATTCTATCTCTGGGACAAAAGTAAAATAACACTAAAATGAGTTCCAGTTACTTCATGTTTAGCAGTGTGTATACATGTGTAGTCATAATGATGTATTTGCAGTCTGTGTCAAAATATATTTTAAAAGTATTGTTTACAGAGTATTGTATGCTGAGTAGTATTGTAATGCCTTATTTAAAAGAATTAGAAAAAATGTCAGTGTTGGTTCCATAGTTTGGCTGGGCTGATTGAGAAATTGGTCTACTTTCATTACAGTTTTTATATCTTTAGATCATTCATAATTTAGTTTTAAGATTAACTAAGCTTGACCCCAGGTACTGTGATGTTACTATGATGTAGCAGAAACAAACTCATCTTTTACATGACAATATCATGGGATCATACTGAAAATATCATGCGATTACAACCACCCCCTCCCCTTCTCACACGCACAAACACATATATACATGGACTTCCCAAATGGAGGCAATGCAGTAAGATGCAGGAAAGCCAAATTCATGTACCATATATGCCCTTGATAAAAATAAATCAAAAACATAATTAGAAACACTAAACATGACAAAGTTCTAGAATATTTATATATAAATTGTTTTTTCATATGGCTGAGTGGCACAAAATTACATATGGTGCATTTAATCTTTCAACAAAATGAGCGAAGTACAGTAAATTCAATTTAACCTACAGCAGCTGTGAGTAAGTACTGCCTTTTCTGCATTTCACACCGCTGAGTAATATAGCAAACTTACTTTTTTCAAAATAAACGAGAAAAAGGTTGGCAGGAATTGAGCAGGGTAAAAATAACAAATAAATCTTTACCAAACTTGTATGAGTAATTCAAATTATGTTATTATATACTTTAAATGTGTTAACTATAGTGAAATAGAAATGATCCATTCTGTGTTCACTTAATTTTTGTATTATTTATTTATTTATTTTATTTAATTCTTGCAAACTTTTAACCTTGCTGGTGTTTTAAAGTGTACCCTTTCACTGGCTTTTATTCAACTGATTTAGCCCCTTGTTTAGTCTAACATTCCCATGTACAAATGAAGCAAAAGTCTTCTCAAATGTTTTCAGAAAAGCTGTGAACTGCAGTTCGCTTCTCCTGTACGCTATAGAAACGTTCAAGTTCCTCTGTTTTTTGGTAACCGGTCTTACAAATAAATTATTGTCACACTTACCTTTTTGATAAATGTAATAGTACAGACATGTTTAACAAATACGGCAATTTTTTTTTTTTTTTTTTTTATCAGCAGTGTCACGTTGCTGCTTGTGTATTTGGGCAGACACCTTTGTTGTCTTTTCTTGGTAGTCAGACACGTTGCTGTTTGTGTACTCGGGTAGCCTTTGTTGGAGATTTCAATACACGCATCACTATACTGTACTCGCATTTAAGATGCAGGCTATTTTTGAGAAGCAAAAAATGGTTACAAAAAGTGTGTCTTAAATTCAAAGGAATACGGTAAATATCCAGTGATCCAGTGTGACATTGATATTGCCTTCATACTTAGAAGGGGTGCACAGATAGAATGCATGTGTGCAGTATAACATTTAAAATCAAACACAGTCCCATCTTGCTATAGCTCCACTAAGTTCAATCTGGTTGTAATGGAACATATGTCATGCAGAGTATGTACATTTAAATAAACAACAGAACTGTATGTTAAAGCTTGTTTCAGATTTGTTAGCAATGACATGTTGGGGATTGTTTGCTGCTGAATGCGTATTACATTGTATATATTTTAGCAGACTTTATTTTTTGATTGCTTCCAAAAATCTGATTTAAATTTCAAGCCTATATATGTGACGTATATGTATTAAATTACAGATATTTACAGTACAAATGACAGGAGATTGTATTTTTTCATAAAGGTCATATAACTTTAGCGTTTATCAGTGGTAGCACTCACTATATTTTTTATAGAAATGTATTTTAATTGTGTAGTTCACCAGAAAGCAGGATACATTTCCCTTTTTAATTCTGTGTTTACTTGCAATCCCTTACAGAGAACAATTGTGCATGGCTGCTCATGCAATTCATGTTTCATATGGGAATAATATGAATACTGTCTTTACATGAGAGAGAATTCAAATTATATTCCAGAGAGAATGATGTGTTCCACAAAACATGTGTTATTTTAATAGTGCTACAAGTATTCTCAATGACATTTTATATGTCTGAAGTATAACTGCAATCATATTGACAAGTAATTCAATTTTTAAATGTGATGATACATCAAACAGCTAGTTAAGTCACACTAGTTAAGTCACAGTCACAAATCACAAATATGTGTATTTCAGGTTTATTTTTATGATTGCAGTGTATAATAAAAAAAAGGGCAGACGTTATCACACTCCTACATTAGATATACAAGATGCTCTTATTGTTCCAAGATTAACCTTGGCATCCCTTTGAAAATGGCTGGTTGTCACTGTTGTTTCTTTTTTGTATATATCTAATTACTGATCCTATTTGTCCTCTGCCTTTTCTTTTCTGATGTTTGCTTTGGCAGCGACTGGTTGCTCGTCCTCTGGGAGTGAATGTAGACAGCCTGAAGGACCCAGTAAAAATTAGTATTCCACGCTATGTCCTGCGTGGACAGGGGAAGGATGAGCACTACGAGTTTGAAGTAAAGGTAAGCATTTATCCCTATTGATCTTTATTTTGTGTTCCCATTCTCAAGTGACAGTAGGGGATTGTTTATCAAAACTTTTTTTTTTTTTTTTTTTTTTTGATATGCAATAAAACAAGTACTAGAAGTGAGAATTATGTTAAGGAAAGTAATTTGCACATCTCAAGGAAATAACTATGGTATTCAGCACTGAAGTGCCAAGGCAGGTCTTCAAAGACATTTCCCATCTTGGATGAGTAGTGCTACTTGGACAGAAAATAACTGCTTGAATTGTGCAATCAGGTTTTACTTGTCAGGAGACTACGGGTTAGAAACACACACATGAATGCAGGCAGATGTTACACCTCTAAATAAATATTTTTGGCATATGAAATAGGCGTGTGTGCAAATGGTTTCAATCCTGCAGAAATGGTAGGTTTAGTAGCTGTTTTTAATTAGCATTTGTGACTTCAACAGGGAAATCAATCACCAGGGCTTTTGAGTAAGAAAGGCAATGGAACAAATGCCCTCTAAGAAATGTAGCCTAAAAAATCTGATATAGCAAGAAGATAATACGTAACACATTAGGTCACTTTCATAAATTGAAATGTCAGTTCTAATCTTAAGATTTTTTTTAACATTTGTGCGACTGGCCCTGGTACAGGGTAAATATTTATACACGCTGACAATTTTTGTAATTCACACAGAAGTAAGGGTACAGCTTATAATTCTGGTTTGAATATGTGGGTTTTGCTGTCAATTAAATATTGAAACATCAATTAACAATGCTCCTCTTTGTAAAAAGCATCAGTAAATCTTTCGTTTGTTAGTTTAGCTATATACATTATACTATAGTCACTTTCAAAAAACATTGAAAATATATGAAGAGTTGTATACCAAAACATCAAAATGAGATATCAGCCATGTAATCCAAATGCTAAAAACAGCTTTCATTTCAAAACGTGACATCTGACATTTCCGGTTTTCATCAAACCGCAAGATATCCCATCGGCCAATCAGCATCACGCTTGCATCACAATTGGCAGCGCACATTCACTCAGAGAGTGAAAGTTGGATCATGACCGGGCTGAACAACTTTGATAAAATATCAGAGCCAGTGGTAACATCGCTTGTTGGTAGAAAGGCATCCAAGGATGCTCACAAGCGAGAGCAGAAGAAGCGAGAGCGCCATTCTGAAAGGTCTGCATTCATTCTGCCAATAAGAACACTGACCTCTGTCATGCTGACAAGCATACGCCGGTGGATCTCGTGCTGAATCATGATTAGTTTTATGAGAAGGCAGACAAAGTTTCTCAGGATGAATCTCTCCTTTGTCTGCTCACATTGTTGTTGTTGTTGTTGTTGTTGTTGTTGTTGTTGTTGTTGTTGTTGTTGTTGTTGTTGTTGTTGTTGTTGTTTATTGCTTAGCAGACGCCCTTATCCAGGGCGACTTACAATTATGTAACAAGAAAAGGAAGCATGTTGCTCATGACCATGAATTTACTCTGTGTTGCTGTAGTTACTTATTAGACAAGCTGGTAGATAGTTTGATTTCTATTCCTGGTTGTTGTTGTTGTTGATGCATTGTTTTTTGTATATCTGCACGTTCTGAAGTTGCACAGATGTGTACTGGCTCTGGAGATGACGTTTGGATAATAACTGACATGCTGATGTAATGGAAACAAAGACGTGATAGATGTAGGGACACTTGTGAAGCTGTTGGTAGAGATATGGATATGTAGAATTTTGCGCAAAAAGGACGGAATCTGGGATATGTAGCATTTTGCATAAAACTTATTTATTTTTTACTTTTTGAGGTAGATTTAAAATACTTATATGTTTGTTTTATTGTTCTTACATAACATTAATAGTGAAAAAAACAACCATGCTTGTTGCTAAGTATCTGAAATAACTATATATATATATATATATATATATATATATACTAAAAACAATGAAAATGGATATATAGCGTTTTGGTTTGAAGCTCTTCGTATACTGGTTGTTATTTCCATGCTTAAAGAAGTAAAATAGTTTTTTGTTTTTTTTATAATTAAACATCAGACAAAACTCTATATAAAAAAATGATTGAACATGCAATCTCTGGTTCACTGAAACCACTATAGTCATAGTCATTTTCAGTGTGTAACTTGTGTGTTTACAGTTGTGCACTATGCAAGAAGTGCAATATACTTTTTTTCTCCTTTTAAAAAAAATGTAAGTAAATTACTAACTGGAGGAAACACTTTGTAAACCTGGCCCATAATTTCACTAATTTGATTGTTTTCAAACATCTTTATTTCTTTTTTAATCAACTTAAAACCTTTTGACTATACTGATAAGTAAATATACTGATGAGCAATA
Source organism: Acipenser ruthenus (assembly GCF_902713425.1). Taxonomy (NCBI): domain Eukaryota; kingdom Metazoa; phylum Chordata; class Actinopteri; order Acipenseriformes; family Acipenseridae; genus Acipenser; species Acipenser ruthenus. The sequence goes on along the minus strand of NC_081193.1, from coordinate 68,971,461 downwards.
ATTATTCTCCTAAAGGCTAGATCTCAGAAATGATGTGTAGATTTAAATTACAATTATTGTCGTCTTGAACTGTCATAAATCAAGATTGAACTTTGCTCATCTTGTTTGAACCAAAATAGCTCCATTGGCTTATTTATGCCTGTAAGTATGTAATTATGTGCTTATCCCACAATATATGATAGTTAAGTGCCCAATAATGTACATGGCATATTTGAGTCAATCATACTTTATCTTTTATAACAAAAGAGCTAAAGACCTGATATACCATATATGAAATAAATTTTAGATATGGCAAGATAGAATTGAGTTAACATTGAGATGATGATAATATCAACAACATGCTATCCTACTTAAATCAATTGAAAGATTGCACAGGAAGTGTTAGTAATACATAGTAGTAATTTCTTTTATTTTTAAATGTCTGCTGTTTGATGCAATAAAATGCTGTCCCACTCAGATGAATGGCCTTTTTTTATGAGCAACTGCTGGTTAGCATCTTATTTTTTTAAAAATGAAGCCTTTTTTATTTTTTGTTCAACAGTGCTACCCACCATTCTACTGTAGTGGGATAAAATTCAGGACTATACAAACATGTACTGTAAGCAAGTATGCATTTAAAAATGTGGATTCAGGATATAAGTAAGCAGGGTGGTTCAAATCAGGTCACCCGGTCACCAAATGCGACCTTCTTTTTTAATGTGGCCAGTAGATTTTACCCTAAAGTCGCCACTTTGGCGACTAAGCTTTTACAGTATATACAACAGAACTTTGGTTCTGTAATAAAGGCTTTCTGCTAACTGTCAGAATCGGCACCACCCTGATCTTTTCATGGAACCAGACCCCTTTTCTTGTTTCCATAGTAACGTGCACCAGCCAGTCAAGTTAAGGTAGAACAGCAGAAATTATCAGAGGTGTCTGACGGTGGTTTAAAATAACTTCACAACTTAAAAAAAAAATATCCGTGTTGCAGGAGTGCTACAGGCCATTGAGTTTCCCTGACTCGCTCGGTTGATCAGCTAAGACAGCACAGGAAATAAAATAAAAACAGTTTCTCAAAATATCTATGAATTACCCTAAATAAAATGTAAATAAACTGAAGCAACAATCAAATCTGTTTGCATTTGAATTTGGACAATCGCATCTGCCAACTGCATGAAAATGAGAATGTAACAGAAGATGAGGAGGAGGAGCCAACAGAGTGTTCGTATTGTAGGCAGCTTGTCTATGACGGTAACTGAAAAATAAAGAAATGTGTTCACTTCTCTCAAATTTTTATATAGTTATCTTCCCTGGCATTTGATTAATATGGTTCTGTTTCCTGGCATTTTATGCATATACTTCACTCACTGGCCTGTTATGCACACAGAAATGGTTCCCTGGCATTTGATACATAAAGTTCCCTGGAATTGTATGGCGCTAGTTCTCTGGCACATCGATTGTATATAGTT
>NC_081193.1:68937513-68965013 GCF_902713425.1 Acipenser ruthenus | reverse complement strand
GCAAGCCAGCTTTCAGCACGAATGCAGGGCAACTGCAGTCGACTCAGAAAAGCTCTTTCAAAACACACTCAGTTAAACACAGAAGTCTTACCTTACCGTAGGTGAGAGGCAAAAGAGATCATGGCTTTCCGTGAGCTGACTGATTAGTCCCTCGGTGGGCGGGACCGAGGGTGTCAATCCAGGAAGGGGCCTATCGGCAGCTCTGATATAAAGAGCTAAGTGAATACCTACCAGTAGGCAGGCATATCCCATAAGTATGGTGTGGTGGTTGTCTTCGAATTGAAAGGGAACAATTGTAATGGTATAAATCAAGAACACACTTTTTTTTTTTTTTTTTTACAGGAATGAGATGTTAAATTATTGTTCTGAGTAGTTTTTGGCTAATTTTATTTCATAAGAATGATTTTATTCATCTCTGAAAAATTGCATTTGCTTTTAAAATAGAGCCCACAATCCTTCCTTGATCCCAGGTGTCTGTATAATGCATTTTTGTATTGTATTTCAACTCTGTGGGGGGTAGCAAAAGGACATGAGACAATTGGACCATCCATTTAATACATTCTAGCAATTTTTATTAATTGGGATATTTTTTTATAAAGTCTGTTTTAATTACCTCCTCTAATGAACTGTAAGAAAATGACATGTGACAAGTTTTTTTTTTTTTTGTCAAAAAAAGTCAGAATTACTGAATCACTAAAATGGGTTGTTTATTTATATAATATTGTTATACAAGTTGTATTAATTACTAGGGCTGCAATTCTATTATTATTATTATTATTATTTATTTCTTAGCAGACGCCCTTATCCAGGGCGACTTACAATTGTTACAAGATATTACATTATTTTATTTTTTTTACATACAATTACCCATTTATACAGTTGGATTTTTACTGGAGCAATCTAGGTAAAGTACCTTGCTTAAGGGTACAGCAGCAGTGTCCCCAGCCGGGGATTGAACCCACAACCCTCCAGTCAAGAGTCCAGAGCCCTAACCACTACTCCACACTGCTGCCGAAGGAAGGTTCGAACCTTCGATGATACTCATTTGCGTACTTTACTGGTGACATCACCATAGCTACTAGTTTTATATTTGATTGAAAATCCTATTATTTTACAGGTAAGCCATATAAATGGAATAAAACAATTGCATGTAGTTTAAAAATACATTATATAGAACAGTAGTCATGTTTTTCATATTTTTATAATTTAAATAAAAATGCACATTGTTTATGGACACGTAATTGATGCAGAGTACAATATACTGTATACAGTAAGCTTGCATTGCAGCAGCTCCAACTGCAGCGGACTGCAGAGGCCAAGCAAAGCTTTATTTAACAGTCACCGTTCCAAGCAGGTTATCGGTCACATTTTACTACTACTAAAAATAAAAATAATAATAACAATAATAACTGGAACTTACGCCTGTCAAGTGACCCCAGAGGTTGTGTCTCCATGATAAATCAACAGTCGCTGTTGCAGTTTGCATTCACCTTTTTTATGGGTCGTCTTGGCATTTCACAAAAAAAATCTCAAACAGCAGAGGGGTTTCGAGATAGTTTACGCTATACAACGCTTTGCTGTCGAGATGGCAAATGAAGAAATGAAAGGTTTGCCCCTGGATAACACAAGCTGGAGGGGAGAGGAGCGGACGGTGCTCGGTTTTCAAAATTAAAATTATTAGCATATGTTTCAAACATGTTCTACCATAGCACTTACCTTACACTGTTTTGTACACTAGGTATTCAGTACATATCTTGCTGAAGCACTACAACTACTATTGGTACCCTCCTAGTGCTTTGGCATACTATACCCTGCTCCATACATGGCAGCGGCACCATTATAGAGTTGCTATGTATAATGATTTGGTAGTGGATTTTAGACAACAACTTTTGTTTAAGTAATATGCATTATAAGCAGCTAGAATAAATATACTAGCTGCTTAAAAAGCTAATGTGTTGTTCGCTACACATATCTGATGCACTGGCACTGGCTGAATAAACAAAGCTGCCTGTACATAACTGTCTCTTGACGAGCAGTAAAGTAGAAAGTGTTGGACAAAAATTAAATGGGACAGCTAAAGTATACAGAATACTCGTTTTGCAAACTTACATGGGAGAACATTGTTACAGGATAAGGGGCTGCTCTAGAAGGTTTAAAAAAATGTGGGATTTTTCTTTTTTTTCTTTTAGAAGCTTAGACAATGACACAAATAAAGATGCAACAGTATTGGATTCAAAGCTGGTACCAATCTTTTAGGGACAGGTCAGTGTCTACATGCAGTTCTGTTAAACAGTTAACCGTGTATAAATTAAAAAAAGTAATTGTAAAAACAAATTGCGCAGAAACTAGAAAACAGACGTTTAGCTAACTAACCATCACACAAAAAAATGAAATAAAATCAGCAATAACAGTTATCAGTATGAGAAGTTACATGTTGCTCGTTCAAAACACCTTGTCATTGAAGTCCTCAGACCCAGGACATCCAAAGTCAGAAACCTGTGGCCAAGATCCAGAACGAGACTATCCCTGGAGCTGGACTTGAGGTAGAGGACTGGCCTTGAGGACACCTAGGCTGGATTGCGATATCAGAAAAAAGTCATGCAAATTAAAAATTAAAAAGGAGCATGAAATACTGCAGTCACATCCACACAAATAGAACTTACCGGCAAATGATTAGAAAATGTACCTGCTGTGAAAACTCTTTCTATCAAAGATCTGAGTGAGAGAACAATTAAGACTAAAGGCAAATAGTAAGAGTGAAGTTAAATGATGTAAACTAATGTGTTAATTGATGCTGTACTAAATGTTTGTTGCAGCTAATTTATTGTTTGTTGCTGAGATTCACTGATTAAGTTAACACCATGTGATTCGAACATCTGCTGTAGTATTTTAAAGTTTGGGATTATTTAAAGAATCAGCAAAAGGTTTATTTTATAATTAAGAAGTTTTGTACTAAACTTGTGTACACCGATGAAGACACGACAGTAGTTTATCTACTTGACTTAGTTTCTTATTCGTTTTACCTTTAACTGTTGTGTGCCCCCAGCAATGTGTGATCACTTCTAGGAAGAGGTACTGTGTAGTGGTCCTAGACTAGGAAATGTATGTATTCCAAGATTTAAAGAGTAAGTAGTGGGGTTCCGAGAAATATAGCGTTGTACGGCCCCATGTGTTGCTGCAACTGTTTAAATAATGTACCTGTAATTTCTTTTCATTAACATCCTGACAACTTTTGACACATAACTTTGAAGTGTTTTTTTTTTTTAAATGACTGCTGTAGTGCACTGATAGTGTAAGAATTATTGACCACACTATCAAACAGGTTACACAGCAATAACTAACCATTATGTGGTATGAAACTGAAAAGCCAGAGCAATTTTTAAGTTGTTATGTTGTTGTGTTTTTTTTTTTTTTTAATCGCTCTTCCTGCAGTGATTTAGAGGGCAGATCTCAACCCCCCTAGTGCACTAGAGTGGCCATTTAAAAACAAAAAGATTTGAAACAGCCTGTAACAGGGCGAGGAGCCCTGTACAGTGTTGATTTGTTTATTTTATTTTAGAACAGGATTTCCCCCTCCGGCCCCGTGTTATTTTGTATTTTATTATTATCGTTATGATTTATTTATAAAGGACGGCGAATTGCCAAGTGTGTTGTGGTTTTGAATGCGTGTTGTGTTATTTGAAAATACAATGTTTTGTTTGTTATTGTTTTGGATGTGGTCTGGCAGATGCAATGGTAGCAGACATCTCGTGAGAATGTGACTGGTGCCGTTTATTGAATTATTGTTTAAGTGTTTGTAATTATTTTTTTAAAAAGTCGTCTGCATATAAACCTGCAGCGCTCTCGGTACGGTGTGGGTGTTTAGGAGTGAGAGCGGCGAGAGGAAACGAAAGCAAAACGAAATTAAAAGATTGTATTATTTTTGTGTTCGAGATTTTGTTTTGTTTATCTGTTTTATTTTGTGCTCTGTGAGCAAAGTGTCTTTTTTTGTTTAAATATTTTATTTATTTTTGTTTAATAAAAACGGCGCTGAAAGCGCGTTTTGAACTGCAAATACCTGTGTGTTTTTAGTTCCTGCACTCTGGCCTGACGTCGCCACTCGTCATTCCTGTCACACAGCCTTTAAAGTTATAAGTGTAAAACGTTGTCAGGATGCTAACAATAAAAAGAAAAAGGACAGGTACGTTATTTAAACAGTTGTAACAACACGTGGGGACGTGTAACGCTATATTTTTTAGAACCCCATTACTAACTCTTTTAAGGCACAGAAAAAAAGTTTTTTTATGTTTAATTCACTTCTCAGTCTTGTCACATCCAGTCCATATAATTCCTAATATGTAAAGTTTTAGTTAGTTGTCTACACTGTTGTTTTCTGCAGGTCTTGATTCTTTTCCTTTTTTGGCTTATTGTCCTTATAACAAAATTATGTATGTAAAATCATATATTGTGCAGATTTTGCATGATTTCACAGTTTATAACAATGTGTACATTAATCAGTTGTGACTTCCTTTACATTCTCTGTATCAGTATTCTGTTTTCTAAATTTGGGGTTGGCTTACAAACTGCAAACCCCAAATCATCTGACTGTATGGAATAGAGATTAGAGGATAAAGCTGGTTTGACTTTCTGGGTGCTAAATCACAAAACTATCAGAATATGTTGCACAATTTATCATCTTAATTTTTACATTTGAATAAGGGCATAAACAGCTGCTTCTAAACCTTAAACGAGTGACTTGTTTATTTCAGCTTTCTTACTAAAATTTCAAAACATTGTGTCTGCGTCTACGTCAATAACCCATAACTTAGCAACCATTGAAACATTGATCACTCTTAATGGTACAAATGATTTGAAGATAACCACGACACTGACGGACTCTCTGAGGACATTGCATGGGCACCACTGGACCGCGAGCGCCTACATCAGGGGTAGTGCCTGCATTGTCAGTGCTAGTGGGAAGGAAGTAGACCCTCGGCTGACTTGACTTAAAATCTGGTTGATTTATAAGGAGTGCAACTGAGATCTGTCTTGAAGCTGAAAGTTTGTTGGTCCCAAGTGCCAACTGAGGCAGAGTGGAGAGGATCGCATTATACTACCTCGGTATGGCCGATTGACGCTGACCCAGTACAGGACCTGTATTCCCGGTGACTTTGTTCTGTGAATTTGATCAAACCTTTTAATTTGTTATTGACGTCAGTGGACTGAACTGTGAGCCAAAGGTGGAGAAGGTCATGGTTCTGGGGCCGAGGTCAGTCCAATGGCAGCTGTAGCTCATGTCCCGTTGTTAAGTCCTGGCAAGACCCCTGTGGTGGCATGCTTGGTTGCCCTGTAGAGCAGAAGGGTCTGTAGGATGGCTGTCTGGAATGAACAGCCTTGAGCGAGGTGTGCTTGGATGCCATTCTTAATATTTTTTTATTTCATCTTCCTACTCCCCCATTGGATTGGGGGTGATACAGCGCTGTACGAATGTATTTAATACCATTTTGCCCCAAAAAAGTGGTAAAGAAGTCGGCCGAAATAAACTGTGGGCTATTATCTGTGGTAAAGACAAGTGGCAATCGCCAGCGGGCAATCAGTGTGACCAGTATGTAAATGAGGAGCTGGGTGGTGACTAACATCACAGTAAAAACCTCACCGCATTTTGGTCATAAATAACTACAAGCGTTGGTGATGGAAACCGCCATGGATTTCCCCACGGATGTCATAATTGTAGGTGTTCCCAAGGGTTAGATGGCCAAGTGACTGGCTGTAATGGCATTGGGGCAGGTTGTCCAGATTTGCCACTGACTAGACAAGCTCTGCAGTCCTTGACCAGCAGTTCAATCTCTTGGTCAATGCCAGGCACCACACTAGGTGTGAACAGTGCTGTTTCAGCTTAACGATCCTAATGACCCTCATGTGCCATGTTCAGCACCCATGCTTACAGCGCACTTCGCACCACTGTGCGATGTCCCCGTGCCACACAAAAATGATCCCAGGACCGCACATCTCTGAAAATGGTGTCAGTTCATCAGCTACCCAAGATGGCCAGCCGTCTGTGATGTAGGAACATGGAGTGCAGAGAAGAGAATCCATTGATACCTGCCAGAGCTCTGTTAGACACACCCTCCTTGAGAGGTCCCTGTAGCGTTTTAACCAGATATTGCTCAGTGTCCACAGGGTTCAGGATCTGTGACTGACCGTGATAGATGGTCTGTGACTGAATTGTCACGCCCGGGGGTGAACTGTAGCTGGAAATTATACTGCTGTAGCTGGAAATTATACTGCTGTAGCCGGTCCGCCCATCTGTACAGCCTAAGTGGTCTGTGCTCAGTTCCTGATATGGACATCATTGCTGTGAGCGCTTGGTGATCTGTCCAGAGGGTCAATGGCAGCAATACAAATACATGTGCCAGCATTCACACACCCAGATGCATGCCAAAGCCTCTTTTCAACAGAGTATTTATTTTCTGTTAGACTTAAAGCATAGGAAAAAATATTGGTCTTTACAAACCATCCTGCATCTGTGAGAAGACATCTCAGTGCAGTGGCCTATGTGTCACAGGTAACATAGGTAACGGTGTTGAGGTTTAAATGAGCCTAAACAGGTGCTGAGGTGAGCTACCTCTTAAGTGTCTGCACTGCAGCCTGACGAAGTGGAGTCCATTTCAATGGGGCAACTTTGTTAAGGAGCTGATGCAACGGTGATGTGGTGGCTGAGTACTGTGGCAAAAAACTGAGGTAGTATGCTGTCATTCCCAGGAACAAGGCGAGCTCAGAAGCAGTTTGAGGCAATGTATTTCCTCCACAATGGACTGCAACAGAGAGATCCCTTGGGTTGGGAGCTGGGGGCAGAGCTCAATCCAAAAGGCATTCAGGTGTAGCGAAAAATTCCAGCGTGGGTAATGCATGCTGTGAGGTCCCTGCTGGCCGGATCAAGGGGAACCTGGAGGTAGTGTTGGCACAAGTCCAGCTTATTGAAGACAGCAGTGTCGTAGAAGTGAGTGGTGAGCAGCTCACAGTAGCGGGTACTTGTCAGGAATGATCGCCCTGTTCACAGCTCTCAGGTCAACGCAATTAAAAGTCCCTGTGACAGGCTGGCTTCAGTGATGACGTCAGACTAGAAAGGAGTACACAGACAGACAGTAGTGGCAAGTGAAACTGAAGTGCTGTGACGCGCAGTGATTTATTGTAAAATAAAAGGTTTAAACAGAAAACAGGACACGGCACTTGAGGCCAAAATAAATAGACAAACAAAACGGATTAACACTAAACAAACAGAGGACGAACAGACAAACAAACACGGTGGGTCCCAGCAACTTATATTTAATTTACTTTAAGTTCTATTTTCTCCTTCTCCACACCCGTTCTCCACTTACCGAACACACAACCAAGAGTGAGTGAAACGTGCATCTATATATACAATTGTGCTGGGATTCAATTACCAATTAATTATTCACTTGAATCCCAGCACGTGAACTAAATCTGTGCAATCCCATGCTCACATATTATTAACTACTTTAAATGCACATGAAGTGAAGTGCTATCCCTGTGCCTAAATACAATTATGCATTTTAAACACATACCCATTTATATCCCGTGTAGCAACTACAATACACCAACATTAACACACTACATACAACATAAAACACAAAAATACACACAGGAGTGGGGCACATTGCCACAGTCCCTCATTTTCTTCCTATGCTATTACTAGGTTGGAAATCCAGGGAGATGCATTGATGGGCTCCATAATGCCACTGCCCAGCAAGAATTGACACTTGGGGGTTGCTGTACTAATATGAGCCAGTCGCAATGCAAACATACCGCAATTTGCATTTGTTGCAACAGTTTACAAAGTATACATTTTGTCGTATGTACGAAGAGAAAATCACTTTTTACTTTAGCCTGTAGGCTACCGGTAACACAAAATAAATCATACTGTTGCATTGTACACATTGGTGTACAATGTAAATAAAAGATTATTTTAAATTTAAACTAAATGATTTTAGCGTTTTTATTATTATTATTTTTAACTTAGTGTACTTAGTAGCATAGACAATTAACACAAAGTAGATCATGGTGCCACATTGACAAGTTATGATACAGGAGGACAGTCAACTGACTAATGAGGATGCTTCTATGAGCTTCTGCAAGGTTCTATTTGGATGGCTATCTGAAGTGTCTTATTCCATTTTACATCATCAGGTTCCAGTAGTAATCTTTCTCTCACTTGTGCACTAGATGTCTTCTCAATGAGCTGGTCTCTAATTATTTGGTCCTGCGGTGCTTCAAATTTACAGGAAAATGCTAGCTCCCTTGGGGCAGATATATATCGAGGGACAGACTCACTAGGTTGTTGTGCCCATTGTCTAAACTGAAACCGATGGAAGAGGAAGCATTGAGTGGCTCCAAGAAAGCCGATTGCATCATCGTAAGTGGGAGTGGGACCCAGTGTTGAAAAAAATACACTGGTCTTTCATGCCTAAACAGTACAGCAGCATTGCGCATTTGTGCGAACCAGTGGTTCCACGGGATGGGCAGTTTGCCGGGCAGTGCCAAAACTGGCGGTGGTTGCACAAGCAAAGACTCCACTATCCTCATCGCCAATTGTTGTATTTGCATAAGGGCACAAACAACTGCTTCTAAACTTTAAACAAGTGACTTTTTTATTGCAGCTTTCTTACTAACATTTCAGAACATGCCGACTGCAGCAAAACTCCAACAACCACACTTGCGGCACTTTTTATCCTAACAATAATCACTACGTTATCGTTTATAACTCATAACTTAGCAACCATAGGAACATTGGTCGCTCTTTAAAGGTACAAACGATTTTTAGAACTAAATGCACAATGGCTGTGCATACAACATAACACTAATGTTGTATACATTTTTTGTATGTTATTTAAATGAACTGACTTAAATATTATGAAGAGTAAGTAGCTTCAAATGTCATTTTAATTGATTTATTACATTTCCCTTACTATTTTTATAGTGTTTTAAGTTTAAGAATAAGTCCAGGAACAGTGACGGCTACAGCTCAGCCTGACCTGGACCATTTATTGTATTTCTTAAACTTAAAGCTTTTTCTCTCTCTCTCTCTCTCTCTCTCTCTCTCCCTTGTTGCTCTCGCTCCTACTACACCACCCCCGAGCTGGAGAGCTGCAGACTTTTTATACAGGTGGCCATCTCCCGATTAGCAACAAATTAAATCACCTAATTAATTCGGGAGATGGCCACCTTCTGCACGAGTTTAATAATAAAACGAACACGGCTACGCCGTTACAAATACATAAATAATAACATACGCGGCGCTTCGCCGTCCTAAACACAATAAATAAATAAACAAACAAACACAAAATAACACGGCCGGAGGGGGACCCCATTCTAAAATAAAACAAACAAATACTGTACAGGGCTGCTCGCCCTGTTACAGGGACATGCCTGTATTTAATGTTTATCGTGTTTAAAATAATATATAAAATAACACCAGGTAGGTGATGATGTCACTTTTAATACAGCCCTGATTGGCCAGGAATATGTAGCAGGAAAAAATCACTCTGAAAGCGATCAAAGCGATAGCTATCGTTATCGTTTACAATGATCGTTATCGTTTACAGTGTGACCACCTCCATTCATTTGAACTGGAACGATTTTTTTAAATCGTTATCGTTCCAGGTGTGACCGGGGCTTTAAAATCACATTCAGACATGCTTTGAATGGAATGAGGAAGGATGTTCAGTCCAGGCAAGCTCAAAGCAAGTTCAAAGGCAGGTAAAAGCCAATTTAGGGAAAAGTTATAGTCCTATTGGAGCAACAGAACCCAAAACCACAAACCGAATGAAAAAATAAATAAAAATGTAAATGACTTGCTCTTGTAAGTTTTTCAATATTAACAGTGAATACATGGATAAGGAGGAAACAGAATAAATTAATCTCAGAACATTTGCAGTAATAGATATGCAACCACACTTGGTAGTTGCCAGGCTGTTTTCTTTCAAAGAAAGCTATCAAAAATACTATCAATTTGCTGTCAGTTTTGCTTAGGCTGGAAGCCATTTGGCAGTGATGTATTTGAAGTCCTGTACATACCAACTGCACAGAAAAATAAATCAGTCAAAGAAGAGCCGATGATAAAATCTTACACATTTAGTTCAGTGGAGTTTAAAGTAGAAGAATGTCTGGCTGTCTGTCCTTTCTTTCTTTCTTTCTTTCTTTCTTTCTTTCTTTAAACTTTATTTTTTTATTTATAATAAAACTCATTCTATAGCAGCACAAACATTTTATCAAAACATTTAATGGGTTTTAAAGATACAGAACCTCAGAGGAGGGAATCATAATGCTGTTTTAAAAGCCTCTAATGTCTTTGAGCCAGGCTCATTTGTAAGATTTTCCTCAGGCCAAAAAAATTACTGCATAATTGAAAATTTCTGTGCACTTTATAAAAGAGTAACTAGGTTCATATTACATTGTTATTTTTTGTTATTTTTTTTTTATGATAATTCAAATCATGCTGGGTGTTTTTTTTATTGCGGTCACCGATCTATAGTGTCTGGTTATGTTTATGAGCCAACTCCATCTACTGAATCAATTTATATTTGTATTGCTGTGAGTATGAAGTAGACCGTACCTGTCGGTATATGGTGCTGGCTCCTATATAAATGTTGCGTGTAAGTATAACACTTTTTTTTTTTTTTTTTTGACAATTATCTGTGTTATCACTTCTATGGTAGCAATTCCTTAAATTAAATTAAATGCCTGAATATCTCTGAAAATCATACTCAGTGTACTTGTATAAAAGTAACACAAGTGTTAAACCCAGAGCCATACACAAGCTTTATTACAGTATGTTGACTTTAACTGTATACATTTTAACTACAAGCTTGTCATTGCCCTTGGGGAAATAGCAACAAGTACCATCTGTTGATAAAATGCAGTAATATTCAGAGTTCTGTTGTCATACTCGATATCGCTCTTGTTTTTAACATGGAAAATAATATATGCACACACTGACCTGACAAATTAGGTTCATTTACCCAGAAGCAAGGCTAAGATAATGTCAGTGGCGCACAGTTGGGTCTCACTGAAGATGTGTTCTTACAAATATATTCAGGTTCTCTTTGAGGAAATAGAAGAAATGTGAGGTGACTGAACAAGCCAGGGTAGTAAAGTTGTCACTGTTTTTCAAACCACCCTCTGACTCCTCTGGATCAATAGATACAGGCATTGTTGCCTCGGTTGTACCCTTCCCTGTCAGACAAAAATAATGGATTGCAGACAGAACTGCAATGGTCAAGATACAGCTGCCATGTAACACTGGCCTTCCCATTTGAGTCTCAATCCCATTGATGCCATATTTGGTCGATTTAACTGGCGTCCTAAGGCATGATGACCCCAACCAACAGCACTGGAAATTGTTACATTATGTGAGTTAGCTGAAGTATTTGACAAAGCTGGAGATTGACTATGTAGTACAGTAATCTGTCGCATGTCCGACTGCGGTGGGACCAGAGTAAGGGGTAGATATGTAAAAATTTGGATGAATGAATCCTGTTTTAAATACCATTCAGCTTTTATTAGGGAGCTCCCCTAATTCCCTTGTTTAGAAAGATACAGGGTATTAATGCTTGTGACAGAGTAGCCGTGTGGGTGTGTACATTTGCTGCTGAGTGACAGGCAGGAGGCTGAAGTTGATATGCCCTGCAGGCGAACAGGATTTATTTACATATCAAGTCAACACACTGAACAGCTCACGTGACACTACCAGCAATGGCAGCGCACACAGCACATACAACACAGTGTACAAAAACTTTGGTAGGATCTGCACTATCTGAACTATCTTCTCTGTTCAATAATAAACTAACGTTGCTGAAGAGGCTGATCATGACGGATAAACGGTTAGGGTGGATATGTGATGAGCGAATACGCAACAGATTACTGTATTGCAATAAAAACGGTTTGGGCCACTGTTTGCATTTATTTAGCAGAACTTGTCAAATGTTTTGTCTTTCTTAGTTTACTGGTTGGTTCAACTCCAAGTCCATCTCTTCACTGTTTAATATTTTTATAAACAGTACTAAATGCAAGACTTATTCTAACCTGGAAAATGTGTGTTCTATATGGAACATCTTCTGCTAAAGTTTTTTTTTTTTTCTCTAGGTGTATCTTTTGCAGGCTTCTGTTCAAATTATATATATATACAGACGTGCTCAAATTTGTTGGTACCCTTACAGCTCATTGAAATAATGCTTCATTCCTCCTGAAAAGTGATGAAATTAAAAGCTATTTTATCATGTATACTTGCATGCCTTTGGTATGTCATAGAATAAAGCAAAGAAGCTGTGAAAAGAGATGAATTATTGCTTATTCTACAAAGATATTCTAAAATGGCCTGGACACATTTGTTGGTACCCCTTAGAAATGATAATAAATAATTGGATTATAGTGATATTTCAAACTAATTAGTTTCTTTAATTAGTATCACACATGTCTCCAATCTTGTAATCAGTCATTCAGCCTATTTAAATGGAGAAAAGTAGTCACTGTGCTGTTTGGTATCATTGTGTGCACCACACTGAACACGGACCAGAGAAAGCAAAGGAGAGAGTTGTCTGAGGAGATCAGAAAGAAAATAATAGACAAGCATGGTAAAGGTAAAGGTTACAAGACCATCTCCAAGCAGCTTGATGTTCCTGTGATAACAGTTGCAAATATTATTAAGAAGTTTAAGGTCCATGGAACTGTAGCCAACCTCCCTGGGCGCGACCGCAAGAGGAAAATCGACCCCAGATTGAACAGAAGGATAGTTGCGAACGGTAGAAAAAGAACCAAGGATAACTGCCAAAGAGATACAAGCTGAACTCCAAGGTGAAGGTACGTCAGTTTCTGATCGCACCATCCGTCGCTTTTTGAGCGAAAGTGGGCTCCATGGAAGAAGACCCAGGAGGACTCCACTTTTGAAAGAAAAACATAAAAAAGCCAGACTGGAATTTGCTAAAATGCATATTGACAAGCCACAATCCTTCTGAGAGAATGTCCTTTGGACAGATGAGTCAAAACTGGAGCTTTTTGGCAAGTCACATCAGCTCTATGTTCACAGACGAAAAAATGAAGCTTTCAAAGAAAAGAACACCATACCTACAGTGAAACATGGAGGAGGCTTGGTTATGTTTTGGTGCTGCTTTGCTGCGCCTGGCACAGGGTGCCTTGAATCTGTGCAGGGCACAATGAAATCTCAAGACTATCAAGGCATTCTGGAGCGAAATGTACAGGCCAGTGTCAGAAAGCTCTGTCTCAGTCGCAGGTCATGGGTCCTCCAACAGGATAATGACCCAAAACACACAGCTAAAAGCACCCAAGAATGGATAAGAACAAAACATTGGACTATTCTGAAGTGGCCTTCTATGAGTCCTGATCTGAATCCTATCGAACATCTATGGAAAGAGCTGAAACTTGCAGTCTGGAGAAGGCACCCATCAAACCTGAGACAGCTGGAGCGGTTTGCTCAGGAAGAGTGGGCCAAACTACCTGTTAACAGGTGCAGAAGTCTCATTGAGAGCTACAGAAAACGTTTGATTGCAGTGATTGCTGTCGCAGTTCATCAGGCCGGGCGACTGGTTCACGACAGTGGACTTACAGGACGCCTACTTCCACATTCCCATAAAACCAGGGCACCAGAAGTATCTTCGGTTTGCCTTTCAAGGGAAAGGCTACGAGTTCCGTGTACTGCCGTTCGGCCAATCCCTAGCGCCACACATTTTCACGAAATGCATAGATGCTATCCTGGCCGCTCTGGGACTCAAGTGTATCAGAGTTCTAAACTACCTGGACGACTGGCTCATTTGTGCGGAGTCGCCAGGTCAGACTTGTCACCGATCACCTATCCAGACTAGGTCTGAAGGTGAATCATGCGAAAAGTCAACTGACGCCAGCTCAAGTAGAGCTCTACTTGGGTCTGAGTCTGGTCTCCCAGTCCATGACAGCAGCGCTGTCGGACGACAGGGTGTCAAGCATATCAGCCTGCCTAGACCTCTTCCGGTTAGGCAAAGCTTTACCAGTGGTGACATTCCAGAAGCTTCTGGGCCTGATGGCAGCAGCCTCTCAATCCCTTCCCCTGGGCCTCCTGCATATGCGGCCCCTCCAGGCCTGGTTCAACATGATGGTCCCTCACCCAATGCTGAACCGCAAACGTTTGGTGACAGTGTCCAGATGTTGTCTCCAGACTCTGTCTTGGTGGAAACAACCGACCCACCTAGGCGTCGGGCTGGGAGCGTTCACGAGAAGAGAAGTCGTCACCACCGACGCCTCCAACCTCGGTTGGGGCGGAGTGTGGAACGGTCGGGGTGCACAAGGGGTGTGGCGGCCTCTGTGGCGTGGCCAACACATAAATCTTCTAGAACTGCAAGCAATGTTTATCACTCTTCAGTTCTTTCTAGAGGAGATCAGGCAGACACGTGCTTGTCCGGACGGACAACACAACAGTGGTGGCTTACATCAACCACCAGGGTGGTACAAGATCACCCAGTCTCAACAGGGTGGTCACCAGGCTTCTGGTCTGGGCTCACACCCACCTCCTCTCACTCCGAGCGGTACACCTACCCGGAGTGGTGAAGATTGCTACAGACCTCCTCTCGAGGCTTGTTCCGGACAGCGCAGATTGGAGACTCCATCCCAAGGTTGTGAGCCTCATATGGGAAGGGTTTGGGAGAGCAGAGATCTACCTCTTTGCCTCCCGGGAGTCGACACATTGCACCCTGTGGTTCTCCATGAGGAGAGACGAAGGGTGTCTAGGGGTCGACGCATTGGCTCACCAGTAGCCAGCACGTCCACTGTATGCGTTTCCGCCGATAGCTTTGCTACCGCTGTGTCTGGAGAAGATCAGACAGGACAGGGCCACGGTCCTACTCGTAGCACCTCACTGGCCCAAGAGAGCCTGGTTTGCCTCACTGATACAGCTCCTGTGCGGACAGCCTTGGCAGTTGCACAGTCACCACGACCTGCTCAGCCAGGCGCAGGGCGGTCTGTGGCATCACGACCCATCGAGCCTACAGCTCTGGGTTTGGCCCCTGAGCGGCTCCATTTGAGCCGTCTGAGTTTGTCTAATAGGGTGATTGACACCCAACAGAACGCTAGGGCTGCCTCCACTCGTTGCCAGTATGGCTACAAGTGGGGCATTTTTCAGACATGGTGTCTGTCGAAGGGAGAGGATCCCACGACGTGTCCGATGGCAGTGATCTTGCAGTTTTTGCAAGACCTGCTGGACGGTGGGAAGAGCCCTTCTACTCTAAAAAGCCTACCTGGCAGCTATTTCAGCTTGCCATGTGAAGATAGACTCAGTCTCCCCAAGAGCACATTTCCTGGCAGGACAGTTTTTGAAGGGTGCTAGGAGACTCCGTCCTCCGAGGAAGGACGTTGTTCCTCACTGGCGGTTGAATGTCGTGCTGAATGCACTGACGAAACCATCTTTTGAGCCCATGCATTCCGCAGAGCTAAAGCTTTTGTCTTTTAAGACAGCTTTTTTGGTGGCAGTCACTTCTGCTAAGCGAGTAAGTGAGCTTCAGGCACTATCTGTCGCCAAAGCCTGTTTATATTTTGCGAAGGGGCGGTCACGAGTGACACTCCGGACCAACCCTGCATTTCTGCCGAAGACTATTTCGGCTTTCCATATCAATCAGTCGGTGGAGTTGGAGGCTTTTCAACCTCCTCCTTCCAGCCTGACAGAGACAGAATGCTCCACACGCTATGCCCTATGAGAGCGCTGGTGTACTATGTGGAGAGGACAAAAGGTTGACGCCAGTCGGAGCAACTCTGTTTGCTACGGTTTTCAGTCCCAAGGTCAGGCTCTGTCTAAATAACGACTGTCTAGGTGGATAATGGAGACCGTGAAGATGGCGTATCAACTTGCGAAGTTGCCCCCTGCCGGAGAAGATCACTGGCCATTCCACTAGAGAGCAGGCCTCTTCTTGGGCGATGTTCCAGGGTGCATCTGTCATGGACATATGCAATGCAGCGGTGTGGACGACCCCCCACACGTTCACAAGGTTCTACAGGATGAACATCGTGGATCTGCTGTGTCCTGGGTTTGGATCAAAAGTGTTGAGGGCTGCCTCAGAGGCCATCCCCTCAACTAAGAATCGATCGGTAAGTAACTGCTAGCGCGGTTAGCTCAGAAGAGTCTTTCGTCTGTCCTCATGACAGATTGGGTATACTTACCCATTAGTGATGGTTAATATTTCGTATTTGAAAGAGAATGTTAGGTTATTATTATAACCCTGGTTCTCTGAAATAGAAATATTAGCCATCAGTCTTCGTGGTCGCTGCAGAGCCACGAGACTCAAAAGTAAAAAGAGAATTTGCAAATGGCTGCAATGTGCTTTTGTCGGGGCAACTCGCATTGCGTCATGCACTCTCGCGAGAGTTTATTGGCATAATGCTTTTCAGTTCTTGGGTTCTTAAAGGGGAATAATCCATTAGTGATAGTTAATATTTCTATTTCAGAGAACCAGGGTTATGATAATAACCTAACAATTTGTTACCGGTCTTAATACACACACTTTACACATAAATACATCATGTTGCCAACTGAAGTTAGACAGCTTAAAACGTGACTGGCAGCTGTAATATTTTTTGTATTAATATTTTTTTAACATTTATACTCAGTGAGCACACACCCAAAGAGAAGAAAACTGGGAAAGCTGGTTTTTGTTTGTTTTTTGTATGTATGGTGTATTTTTTGTTGCATTTGTTATTTATGGGACCTTGGTGTCAGTAAGTAATGTCCGGGCTCACTTCAAATAAATAATGTCTTGATCCAAAACACTATTTGGTCAAAGAACTTGCTTATGCTTCACTACATAGGACAGTGTGGCTGTTTTGACAGCACTAGTAGTTCTAAGGTTAAATAAACTTTGATAAGAAGATATTTACATGTGATAGATCATCTGAGATGCAGCTATTCGTTTCTAATAACACCATCTACCCAGTTATGGGACTTTGGGGAAATTAAGATGTGTTTGAATGCAACATTGTAATATGTTTTACCATATATATTTGTAGTATGTTATTTTTATAGTTACAGCCTCTTCCCTTGTGCCCTAAATATGCTAGACTTGTTTCCTCCCAATATGACTGTTACTGGAGGCCGAGGTGATTAAGCTCAGATACAGTCACTGCCACTTCCTGTATACCTGCATGTAAAATAAGTGTAGTGTTTTGTGGGTTTTGGCATAGTTTATTAGATTGGACACATTTTAATTTGAAAATATTAATAAAACGTATTAGTATGCCAGTTACTGCAATAACAAAGTATAGATTAAATCACGATAAATACTGTGATAAGATTAAAGCAGAATCTGGTCCGAAATTTTAATGCTAATAAGACTTTAAAAGGGTGTTTTGGTACAACCTTTGCCATCTTTTTTTTTTTTTTCAATGGAATAAAGGTCTACAACTAATTGTCTGTCACTATAACTTCATCAACCATCTAGGTTAATTTGTATAGGACTACTTAGGATTACTCCACAGGCTTCTAAGTAGCATGGCCTGATGTTATTGGAGACAGTCCTTGAGAAAATAGTTTGTACCCTAACCTTGAAACCCCAAAGAATATATCACACTAAAACCACAGTAATATTGGACACTCAAATTAATTCATACAGCTCGCGTGGCCAAAGTAGTATTTTATTTGTACAACAAATCAACATTTGGTGACAAAAAAATCACTCATTTTGTGATGGAATATTTTACTTTGACAGCAATCCTGATAGGACTCAGGGATACGTCGTATTTTGAGATTAGTCATAAATGCATCCATCTCATCTGCGGTGAGAATTACAGCTATGTCTGTGATGAGTTTTCATTACTGGCATTTCCCGGAGCCAGAGGAGCTTAAATTTACTGCTCAGCCCTGCCATACAAGACAAGGTTGTTTTAGAAACTGTGCCAACTAAACACCATTTAGAGAAAAATCATTAAAACTGGAAAGAGTTTGATAGGAATGCTGAGGCAGTAAGAGGTTGTGTTTTTTTTTTGTGTGTGTGTTTTTTTTTTTTACCCTTCTGGCTTTAATGTGATAGTATTAATCAAACAGCAGATGCAATGTAGTACCGTGGGCCTTCTAGCATTATTCCATAAATTGCATTGCAAAAGATCATAAAATTAGCTAAACAGGAATTTGTGAGCTATTCTCCAGTCATATTTGATCAGATGGATTTGCGATGGGGTTATTTTCTTGTGGTTTTACTCAGAGCCATGTATTATTAAAATATTGTACTGTGCATTTGCATAATTTGTACAGGAACCTTTAATGGGAATGCGTGAATTTATGGACCAATATATTTATAGCCTGCATAGGAAATAGAATAGACAAAACATAGGAGCCCCCCTAATTACAGAAATTAGCTCATTCATATTGTAATGTTATTCACATTGTATTATAATTCATACGTTTTGATAAGCCCCTGAACAAATATGGTAGCTTAACCCTCTGGCTACAGAAATTGGTACAGTATTACTAAAAGACGTCACTCCAGTTAGTCAGTAACAGCTGCTTGTCAAAGCTGTGCAAGCTTAGACTCTGATCTCATCAAGTCTCTTGAGCTAAGTAAGTGAATTTGCTGCTACATGTTATGATTTTGATTCAGTAGGGGTGCGGTCACCCCTCTGGGCTTGAACTAAACCAACGCCCCAGCATGGTGTTAGGGGAACACTGCTGTTTGAGGTGTCATCTTTTTGACACAATGTTAAACCAAAGTGTTTATTATCTCCCACAGTAGTGGAGATGGTCATATGAAAATACGTATTTGCACTTAACACATTTTTGCATTTATCAGGAGAACCACTTATCTAATTGTCGTGAAACTTGGTATTCTGGGCATATAGATGGGTGTTGGTCTGTCCGTTTCTCTATCCGTCTCTGTCACACTTACATTTTTGCATATATCTGTAAAACTACTCATTATATTGTGATCAAACATTTCATTGATAATTCTTAGTCTATACTATTCTGTACATACTGCTGATATATGTCATCAACTTTTTCATCATACTGACATCTCTACCTTTGAATTTACATCCCTGGCAGTTACTGATATACTTGTTTTATTTGAGGAAGTCAGCCCTGGCATTACTTCACCATGTAGTCACAATTGTAAGTTAGACTGACTGCTGTTTGTGCTAGTAACAACTTACTGAAATGTTGAAAACAGTTAATGAATGTGAAAAAATGAAGACAAATATATTTAACTACTTTTGAAAACTGTTATCTATTTTTTGTGTTCATTTTTTTGCTTAATTTTATTGTTTTGATGTATAAAACCCTTTTAGAAGATACAATAAGGCTGCAAACTGAAAGGAACATATATTTTTTTCAAATTCAAATGTTTTATACAATAATTCTTAGCATAATTGAAAACTAAAGGTGTTGAGTGTTTTCACATATAGTACAAAGATACGGAAGTGAAATCAACATGAATTGTAGCACTTCACAATAAAAACAGAAGGGTGTCACTACGTTTAGGCACAACTATATGTCTCCAGTTTTTAAAATGTCCTTTTTATTTTTTTGTTTGTTTTTGTTTTGCATAGCTGTTTTAAGAATTTGTTCTCAGAAGCGTGTGACTTCTCATAAGTGCTCTGCAGAAGCCAGGGTGTGACTTGGACAGCTCACATATCTCTCAGTTTGCTTGAGATAGTAGGAGGTGACCGTCATTTCTCACTTGGTAGCATGCCATGCTATTTTCGCAGCAGGATTACTTTTGTGCCTCGGTGCTTAAACAGCTTTGTTTTTTTCCTCTTATACAGTAGAGGAAATAACAGCAGAAACATGTTATGGACCTCAGGTGTGGTATATAATACATTATGGTTTTTAATATATGTGGGTTCAGAACTTAAACCCAGGGAAATGAAATGTATATACACTTATTTTGCACATGAAATTTTGCATTTCTGTCGGGGAAAATGTATTATCTAGCTTCTGTCATTACCGCAGTGTACAAAATCATAGCACCGTGTCAATATAAAGCAATGGAGAAAGTAGCATCTCCCCAGCCATGAAAATGAATGTTTTTTTATTGTCTGTTTTGCTTTTTGTTTAATACGCAGACGTTAGTTGCCAAATATCAGCATTACTATATAATATTATTAGGGCTTGAACGTTTTGCCCTAATATCTACCTCCCTTTTAAATGTTAATTTGTAGTTGTTCAGCTGTCTCTACATCCCAATAAAGAGAAAATTATTAATTAAATCATTTTTTTTATTTGCTACAAATTCATTTTAAATGTTGGACTTGCTATCAGTGTACATTCCATACTGGGTATTTTATGCTGAAGAGAAAATCGAAATCCACAACTCTGTTAAACGAGTGAAAATAACAAAAGCACAACGATAAACTAGGCGACTGCAAGAATTAAATGCAGTTAGGATCAGCGAAGAGCAGTTAACGTAATTTGTTACGCCTGTTTGAAATAAAAATTAAGCAAAAACAGAATCAGGCTCAGTCAAGATATGAAGGTAAAAACAAGTGGCATTATTATATAATTAACAGCTTTTTCTTAGTTTAATTGGCTCAAAATAAGCTTAAAGGGACGTCATGTGATCAGAAATAAAAACAGAAAACTTGAAGCCTTAAATCTAATGTATTAAAAACATGATACATAACAATTATGTATGACTGTACATTTAATACATATCAATATTACAAATACACTTTAAACAGGTCCCCATATATTCAAGAAATCCTAATTTTAATAAGCCTAATAATTTTATGTCAAGAAAGTTTAACAAGAATGGTAAAGCGATTGACTGGAGCATGGCACAGGTTGACCATTCATCGAAATGATTGAAGCAGCACTTCCATATTCTGTAAATATATATAAATAAATATTGCTGTTTCATTTTAAAGAGAAAAGCAGACTGTAAAGGCACTACAAAAACGTTTCTTATATCTTGCCGTGATATGAAAAAAGATCTTTGTACTAGTACTGAGTGGGAAACTCTTGTGCACTCGAATAATGCACCAGCATTTTTAGTTCTGAGACTTGGCTGGAACACTGCACTAGCTTGAGAAAAGGAGTTGTATTCCAATGTAATGTCTGCAATGTCTTTCCATATGTTTTTTTTTTTTTTAAAGTCTGTGTAATCTTTGTTGGATTTCTGATAGTCATTTTTGTTTTGCGACAGACACAATTAGATTTTCCATTTTGTTCAGAGAAATGCAAAAACCCATGTGTCTTCCCAGTCGTTTTTCATTGGTCAATATCATTTTTAACGCATGTCAAATCGGATGAAATCGAACTTGTTTCGATTCCAAAATTGACACATCACAGTCGTACGACAATTACGCAAGGTGCAATAGGGAATGCACATGATCATTTTTTTCTGTTTAGACACACGTTAAATTCGGATGTGTTATCGGATCCAGTGTGCAATGGCCTTTACTGTAACTTCTAGAGGTCATGCCTGTAGTGTTAATGTTTGTATACGTTGACAGACAGGGAACAATTCTGTTTCCAGTAAAATGTGAAGAAAATACTGTCTTACAGACCCAATTAGACTTGATTGTCCTGCTCTTTTTCTTTTCTTCATCTTTTTTTTTTCAAAATGATGTTAGCATGAGCAGTCAAGCCTGCCACTGCAAGCCCAGCTCATTCCCAGATCACACGTCTACGATTGAGTAATTTGGTCCAAAGAAGTGACACGCAGCCTGCGGATTTCTTTTACTGTTTCGCATGTCTGCCCTCCTCTCCCCCTTGGAGCAGGTGTTTGATTTCATTTAATTTTTGACAAAGACTGATGTTATATTCTGCTGTCTGTTACAGCTTGCTGCTTTAGAGTTCCCTCCAAAGAAGCTCTTCGGAAACAAAGACGAACGAGTAATTGCTGAAAGACGAAGTCACTTGGAGGTACAGTATACTGAGTTATTATAGCTGAGTAACTACTGCACAAGAAATCAAATAGTGGTCTAGTGTAAAGTGCTATCACTTTGAGTTGCAGGGTGTAATTCACTGAATACAGAAGGGGGCAGCAGTAGGCCATGGACCAAAGGAGCTAATACGTTAACTCAGACTTCATTAAAAGACAATCTGGTATGCTTGAGGGCTGTAAATAGGTTCAGTAACAGAAATTACATTAACTCTCACTGCTAACATTCACATGTGCACCAGAATCTAATAATTTTTCACTAGCTTTAAACACAATGGTGTTGTTTTGCTCGGCCCATGATCATATGGTTGTTTTTGTTTCTTCTAGTTTGATCTCCCTTCACTCATCCCTTTTTTTGGTAATTCCATACAACAGATTTTCCAATTGATGAAACTTTAGGACATTCGTTATATTGAGAATCAAAATCTGGGTACATATAAGCCATTTTTCTTCCATGGATGACATCTACTTGTTTCTTGGTTCTAGTCTATTTAATTTATAACACATCTCACAAATTGAACAACTTAGCTGGCATACAGAACCATGGTCTTGCAGGTCCTAGCTCAGAACTGTCATTCTTGGGCCTGGCATTCAGTTTAATGCCTTCAGCTTGTTTTCTACCTTGTCCCACTGGTAGCTGAACCTAATTACAGCTTTTTGGACTTAATTCAAATTTATCAGTAAGGTACAGCTTAGTCACTTGTAATTTGATTGATTACAAGGTAAATGCCCTCCTTCGCTATGTGCAACCATCACTCATTTTATGACAGTCAGTGATCTACACCTTGAATACTCAATTTTCCTTCTCACTTTATGAAGTATAAAGTGACACCTATATTCCGATTTGTTGATATCATAGTAAAGAATGACTAATAGTCATTTAGGCTATTAGTTTCTAGTTATTTTTTATTTTATAATTTTCCAGTCTTTTAATTACTTTAATCTCACCTCTTTTCCCCAATCACTTTGGAGTTACAGTTGTCTTTATTGGTGCATTTTTAGAATAAGGATGTCAAGTTGAAACATGTACCACTGTGACTAAATGTCTGCTTATTAATTAAATGTTTAAACTACACTTAGATACTTCAAAATAAAACATTATTTTATACCCACAGTTATCATTTATTTAAACATTTGTTGGAGTCATTTATTAATAGCCTCTAACCACTGCAATCGTATTCTAAAACATGGTGTGTTCTCTGATTTTATGTGTAGTCAAGGTTAATTTCCTTTGCAAATACATCTACTATGCCAAAAATACCAAGGCCAAGTTCTCCCAGATGTTTTCTTTATAAGCTGTTTTCCAGTTTCTAGTCTGGAGACGTGGTATACATTCATTGGTATGCCACAATGGTTTCTATTTACATGATAAGGTTTACAAAATAATATATCAATACAGTGCTCCCTCTTTATTTCACAATTTGGTGTACACATCAAAAAAAAAACTGTGAAATATTGAAAATAGTAAATCTTCATAGTGATTTAATGATATTATTAGCCTTGTGTTTTTTTTTTAACACTGCCCTTTTAAATACCCAAATTACCTGGCAATGCATTGGTTCTGCACCACCTGAGCCATTTGCACTGTGTGAGCCTTTAAAGTGTTTACGTGCTTTACAGGCACAAATGGTATCACAATAGTAACAACTACTACAGTAATTCTTCATAGAACCATGATGCTGTATCATAACCCATGAGCTACCATATCAGAACATATATAACAAATTCATTGTATTGCCATTGTAGTTAATGATGTGGTCTGCTGATATTCTGCTTAGATTTCTTCAAGCTAATAAAGTACACTTTATTATAATATTATCTCATTGGTGTTTTTCACTTTATTAGTGAAACATCATCAAAAATATATAAGCCCCTCCATTGATACATATAACAGCTGTTGTTCCATGCCACTGTAGAACCCAGTAATGATCTCCACTGGTGCATGTCTGTTTCCCTTCACAATACTTTAAAAATCACTTTTGCCATAGACCATTACCAACAGCTTTTCCTGAGATATCATCTTACCAGAATATGTTTTCGGTGTAGCCTGGCTTTCCCAGTAGACTCATGGCACACATGGGGCTGGTCTGGCATGGCAACTGTCTGGGCAATTAAAGCTATAGCCAGCTGGGCTCCCTCTTTGTGTCATTTTCTTTTTTTCTGTTTACATACTCCTTACATCACCTGGCTTGTCATATACTGTAATTGTGCAGGCCTTGTATTAATGTGCTTCGCCCCTTTACAACATGCATAGCTTTGGGGATAAAGTAGGTCAAGCAGTACACATGAAATGTCTTGTAACAGTATATAGTGTGAAAGCTTTCCTGAACATTACAAATATCAAAGTAAACAGTTCTTTGGGCTCTGGGTCTCTTTATTCTACTCCATGGAAATACCGGTACCATGAAACTTACTGGCCTGTGCATTAGCCAGTATCCATCAAGTACACCTACCTACAGCCAATCATTAGTGTATACTTCACTGTAAACAACACAAGAAGACAGCATACAAAGATGGCAGCGGCAGCCATGGGCATCCCCCTGCTATCAATTTCACATGTCATGCTATTCTCACCTGAGACTTCACCCCTACTGGATTCAATAAGCTAGTAGTCTGCACTCTGTAGACCTGTATTGTACAGACTATTCTACGAGTTATCATTTCTGTGTTATTAATTGATGATTGACATTTATAATGAGACATACTAACATGAAGTACAACACATCTACTAGAGTTTTACTTTTAATTGTTTAAAAATGGTTCAAAGAAGATAACAATAAAAGATTCGACCAGCGCTGTATCCGTATGAAGATTTCAACGTTCAGAAAATCAAATGACTAACCTGATGATATTAATTTAAATGTCAATCTTCTATTGCTACAGGAAACACATTTTAAAATGAAGAATCATTCTTTAATTCAATATTAAATTGAATTATTCCCCACAAAATAAAAAATAGAAGCTGCCAGGAAAATGTGATATGAATAGAAATGAACACAGGCTTCAGGAGTAAATGCATATGGGCTAAAGAATGGCAAAAAGCCATTGAGAGAAACATACATTCACAGGCCTTCTGTCAGTTGGGTCACCCTATTAAGTTTCAATGTTTTTCCTCCTTACCCACATTGTGGGTCCTGCAGCTTTACACTTATATGGTCCTGCTTAGTTTTGACTGTACATTAAAGCCCACATACAAGCACAGCCACCAGGCTCTCTGCAGTCAGGTTTTATATGTTTTTTTTTTTTTTTTTTTTTTTTTTTAAGCCGGTGATCAATCATCTACTGGCTTTTTGATTTCACCAAAGGAAGTTGTGTCCTAAGTGATGACACAGGGGTGGCGTGTTTCAAATACTTTGATAGCTGTATGCCAAGGCCACTGCATCACATGACAAAATGTCACTTCTGGCCCAGGGATACGTGGTAAACTAAATTTTTTTGTTGTCGTCTGCAGATAGTTTCTGACAAGTCTTGTTGTGGGTCGTCATCTCAAGGCTTGAGGAGGAAATAATTGATTTCTTTCATAGCTGCACTCTGCTCGATCTTGCTGAAAAGGCCTTAGATGTCGGGGGGAGACAGATTAATAAAAAGATGGCACATATAGTTTATAACAGCAAGCTTCTCTCGTGATAAAATATGTTCACTGAAAAGCATGAAAGAATTGGCATTAACACATTAGTTTCATTAATAAGAACTCTAATTATAAAGTTTTTTTATGATGGCAATTGTAAGATTCAGAATCTTTATTGTAATATAAGCTGATAGCAGGAGGTAGGTAGTAATGTATGTACTAGGAATTAATTTATTTAAATCTTGAATCAAGGAAGCCTACTAAAGCTGCATTTTCATGTCAATTGGGCCCTATGGAAACTTGTTGACTTTAAAACTGTGGATGTTTTACATCATTTTCTGGGGTACCTTAACTGTAATAAAAATTTCAGTGAAGATTGTTGTCTTGGGCCATAAATGGCTGAGTAAGCATTATTCACCTTCAAGGTAATCCCCCTGTTATTGAACATTTATATTCATTAATAGGTTAGATAATCCATGAGAATTTGTTCTAATTATACATGGCAAACAGATATACAGTACTGGGCTCTGTTATAGTTGATTAAATGCTAGCGTAAGCCCATTTTATCCCAAATGGCATGCACTGCCTCAACTCAAATTAAAAATGAGCCTATGTGTGTTATGGGCTTCCAAATTCTTGTAGTTTTTTTTTCTTATTTCCACATTGCTCTTGCTTTACATGTTTATTTAGATGACTATCTTTATCTTGCTGAAACAACATTATCAGCAAATTACCTAATGTAGCAATGCCGTAACCCCCAAAGTAAAAGAAGTTGAACTATAAAATAGGAGCCACCCAAAATGCACATTTTGTCTTTATACCCAGTTACCCATCTTTGTAGAGCATGCCAGAGCCTATCATTTGTTACTTGGTTAATGCACTTCCAGGTTCGGTAAACATGTTATAATGAGCATGGATTTATCATTTTCAAAGCATTATACCCAGTAATTTAAACAGCATCTTAAATAATCGAAGTAAAGAGTCAGTCTCCTTGTTTTGATTTCAGTCACATTGCATTGCTCAAGCATATATAGACACTGCTTTGCAAGCTAATTACAATTAAGTGGAGACATCCACCATTAGACTTGTATTACCTCGAGTCAGTTTTTTTTTTTTTTACATTGCCTTCTATTATTTTTTTTTTTTTTCATAAGAATTAGTACTAGTTACAAAGCAGTGTTTCTGCTGTTAATCCAGCATAAATTCTAACCGTGTTTAAAGGCCCAAGAGCAACTCAATGTACAACTTTGCAAGGAACGTTGAAGTCTGTTCAGTTGATCTAATTTGCAGCAGATCTGAATGCCACCACTGTTTTCCATCATAAAATATAGCCTTTGGTGCACCAACATTTTAAACATCAAACAGTGAAAGCAAGTCTTTATTTTTTTTTTTTTTTTTTATAATGTTTCCAAATTCTGTTAAATCAAAATACATTTTTAGCATGATATTAAAGATGAAGTTCCTCATAAATTTAAGAGGAAGTAGCTCCTTTCTCAAAATATTTTATGGTGATTGTAATCATTAGGAGTGGCTCTGAGTTATGTAGCTCCAATATTGAGATGTTATCATTTTTCTCTAAATCTGCCTTTACCAGACTTTGCTAAGAGCGTGTCTTTAGAATATTGGCCAGAAAATCACTTCTCATTTTATTTAAATCATGTGGCAACATGACCTTTCAGCTGCTAGCCCCACCTACTCATGTTTATATATATTTATCAGGAGTATGTAGGGTTCAGTATTGGAGGAACAGAACACTGAACCCCTCAATAGTAGGGTAAATTTCAAATTGATATTTGATTTAAAAGATACATACCATAAAATATTCTTCTTCCCATATCTCATAGTTTCCAAAGATTTTGGTAAAATATACACTAATGTAAAAAATATGGTAAGGGGTAGCTTTTGTTTACAATTCCCCTTCTTTTTGGTAATCCCTATACTGAGAATAAAGTTTGGTTAGGGAGATTAAAAAAAAAAAAAAAAATCTATAGTGCAATACTGTACATAGCCGTGGAGCAAAGAATAAGATG